>NC_143550.1:79918750-80224166 GCF_054136105.1 Typopeltis vanoorti
TTTTATTTGTTTTCAATTCAAAAATCTTTGTTAAATTCTTGGTGGCTTCTCAGATGAATAGTGTGTTTCACATATGACACTTTAGTCCTGTATTCTCTTCACTCTTATGCTTAATGTGTAAGGGTGGAGACCATGGCTTAATTTACTTTAAAAAAAAAAAAAACTTATATTAACCCTGCAGAGGTCATGGCTGATCTGTCCTATCCACCTATTACACCTATCCAGTGTATAGCTTGGAGGTCATGACTAATTGTGCATGTGTATATATTACAAGTGATATTCCGCAGTGTTTATGCCATCAGTTTGGATTAATGTGTCATGTAAAGGTGTGTGATATTTGATAGTAAATTGTATCTGAGAGATACTGCAAACTCCGATGTCAGTATAGTATTGGTTTATTTTTTTTATTTACCCTTGAAAATGGCTGGAAAAATATATCGAGTGGATAATCCATCAGATGTTGAAGAGATTCAGCGAACGTTACTCGAATCCAATGATGAGAATGATAGAGTCGAATGCGAAGATGAAAGTGATTTAGAAGATGTAAAAGTTCGTTCAGAAGATTTGGATTCCGAACAAGATATTTCTAGTGAAGAATGTGAAGATGAATTAAACATGAATGAAGAGTATTTTCTTGGAAAGGATAAAGAATCAAAATGGAGGAAAAATCCAATAAGAAGACAAATTAGAAGACAGCTGCAGAATATTTTGTGTCAGCTTCCATTAGTTCAGCCAAACACAAAAAATGCCAATTGAATTTGAAACTTGGAATTGCTTTATCACGGATGATATTTTAGATCTAATCTTATTATACACAAATAAATATATTGATTCTATTTCAAACCAGTATTCAAGAGAAAGAGATGCTAAATGAATAGACAAAACAGAATTGAAAGCATTTTTAGGCCTCTTATATCTAGCTGGTTTACATAAGAGGCCTAAAAATGCCTTCAATTCTGTTTTGTCTATTCATTTAGCATCCCTTTCTCTTGAATACCAGTTTGATACATTCATCACATGCTAGTAATGAATGTATCTCTCGGATACACGCGACCTAAGCTGGAATTTTTTCGATCCAGAACTCTGCAGGGTTAATATGTGTCAAGACCTATCAAAGAGACACATTCCTATAAAGGATCTTTTATATAGGTATAGTATAAATGGATATAAAATTTGTGTGTGTGTGTAGCATTTGCCTCAGAAAGAACTTCAAGTTTCCAAAGATCAGTCTTTATGCTCTGCAGGGAAAACGCAAGGATAATATAAAAAATATTCAGGTTGGTGGGAGAAGGTGAAAACCTATTTAGATCTAACTGGACATTCACATAAAATATATCAATAAAAATGTAGCACCAGCATTAAACACAACAGGAAAGGAAAGTTCGAAAACTAGCTTATGTTAGTTACCGTTATTGTTATACTGGCAAGCCACCATGAGTTTGTATCTTATGTAATAAGTTTGAGAAAAAGCTTAAAGTGTCAAAGGTAATAAATGTTCACTACAACAAAACAGTGACGTGACGCTGAACATTTGTTCTGCTAACATTAAAATTTCAAAGGTAGTGACATCAACTGTGCTAAAAAATACAACACACTTTAAAGTTCTCTGAATATACCTCAGATAGTATAGAGAATTTTGGGATAAAAATCAATATTTTTCAAATTTTCATCATCATTATCAAATTCTTGATATGTATCCTCAAGCAGTGTACAGGATACTATTATAGTACTACATGAAGAGTTTACATTATTACTAATTTCCTATGAACAGTTTTCCTCTAGATTAGTCTGTTATCAGTATAATCAATATGATCTTCTAAGGCACTTCATCTTACATCAGTTCATCTTCATCTATTGGATCATTTTCCTCTCATCCTTGCATGAAATACCTCTTTTGATTTACTTTCCTCTCCCATTCTGTTTAAGTAACATAGATTAAGTCTGCTCAAACACATTCCTGAATGCTAACAATGCCAAATTCCTTTCTGTTATCTTCATTTTTAATATGATTCTGCCATTGTTACCATCTGATAGCTCCTCCTAATTTTCCTCACAAGTGTCAAAGCTGTGATGAACTGTTTTCTAGCCAGTTCTCAGATCCATATAAAATTGGTTTAAAGGCTGTCCTATACATAAATAAATCACTATTGAGCTCTAACATATCAGCATCACTCATTCTGCTATCTATTTTCATACTGTTTTAATCTGCCATCTTCACTAAAATTGTGCCTTAATAGCTGAAATGTTTTACTTGTTAAGTTCTTCATTCAGAATGCAGATGATGTTTTCAACATTTCTGCCTATTTTCATAGTCTTTATCTGTTTATTGTTGATATTCATACCAGATTTGTTACAACGTTTATTAAATTTAATTAAGGAATCTGATTTGCACTGGATTATTTAAGAATACATCACCTGAATGAAGTAAAGAACTGAGGTTAGCATCTCCAATTTTGATAATCAAGTCCAATAGCATGCCACTTTCCTTCATAATGGGATCCATATAGATAATGAATGGCAATGGAGATAGTGTGCACTCTATCTCACACCTGATTTTACTTCAGACTGTTGTCTTGTATTTTCTTCTATTCTAATTGCTGATTTAAAATTAAATAGGGACTATGTATTGCTCGATATAGTGTCCCATTTACATCATATAGCTGTAGCATTTTGAACAGCTTTTCCCTTGGATACATATCCTTGTTATATTTCCATGATTTCTCAATTCTTTGTCTTAAAGTGAAAATTTGATCCCAGCAGCCACTGATTGGTCTGAACCCAGCTTGTTCTTCTCTAAATTTCCCTTCCATAATTTAGTTTTAACCTAAAGTAAGATTCTCCATAAATCTTACCTGTTAACTCAGCAGGGATATGCCTCTGTAATTCACACATTCAGTTTTATTTTCCTTTTTCGAGGTGAATAATATTATGAAAACTCTACCATCTTCATTCATTAGGCCTTCTGAATTTTACAGTATAGCCACTGTAAAACTGCCATATTTGAGCATTTCTAGTCTGATATTATCTAGTTGCTTTTCCACATTTTAGGTTTTTAATGGCTTTAGACATCTAGAACATCTTTGTAGTAAGTTTCATGTCACCATTATCACCTCTGATTCTTTTTATAATAGTCTTTCCCCCATTTCCAAGCTTCTTCAGAAGATTTTGCCACCTTCTTCATATTTATCTTCTATACTCTTCCATGACTGCCTCTTTACTTAGTCTTGGTCTGAGTTCTAAGTTTTCTATCAATGCAGACAAATACTGGCTAAATCAATATTCTTCGGAGTCAGAGATCGAGTCTCCAAGAATTGTTTCTTAATTTCAAACACTTTCATTTTTTTCTTGAATAATATGTGTATATTTGAATTTACATTTCATCTCTGAAAGTTGCTCGACTTTCATTCATTTTTAAAACTTTCCTACATATTTTCTTTTTGTATATTCCGTTTCATCCTGCTCAAAACTAAATAGTGATTACTTTCTATTTCAAATCCCCTTTGTACTCTTCCATGATGAACAGCTAGTGAGAAAATGTTGCTATCAACAATAACATAGTCAATGAAACTTTGTGAATTTTGTCTCTTGTAAATTCTTTGGTAACAGTTGGTTGTTGTCATGACACCAATATTATTATTATGATTATTATTATCTGAAACCTAAAGGGAGTAAGGACTCATCTAGGGAGCTATGAATCGCCCAAACCAGCTGTCATACCTTCTCTTAAATTCATTTACACTAGTTGCACTCACTACCCTTTAAGGCAAACTATTCCACTCACTGTTCTGTGAGAGAAAAACCTAGCTCTTACCCCTTTCTTGATTGTGAACACACTTAACCCCCCACCGTGTTCCCTCTCCACCTTTTATATAAAAAAAAATTTCAACAGATCATATCCTATAACACCCATTCAGAAGTTTATAGACATCTATCATATGACTCCTCTTTCTCCTGTTAACCAGAGTCTGTAATCCACATATCTACAATCTATCTTCATCATCTAAATCCCATGATCCAGATATAATCTTTGTAACTTTTATGCGCCCTTTGCACAGTTTCTTTATCCCCTTGGAACTTGGGAGACCAAATCTGTGCACAATAATCCAGATATGGTCTTATTAAAGCCCAATAAAGAGGCAAAATGATGTCTTTATTGTTACATGTCAAGATTCAACATTGCAATTATCTTCTGCATTGTATTTGCAACTTTTGCTATGTGACATTTGAACTTGAAATTTCTATTGACCAATATGGCAAGATCCCTTGCCTCCTCAATTTCTTATAGCATAACCCTCCTAATATAATATGCCATTGGAACTCTAATCATGCTAAAGTGCATAACTTTACACTAACTAACATTAAACTGACAGCCATTTTCATTTACCCAAATTTCCAGCCTATTCAAATAATTTTGTAAATCCTAAATATCAGTAGCATCCTGATTGCCCTGTCTATCTTTCATCATCAGCAAACAATTGCATCTGATGTTAGCCCCTTCCTGATGTCATTAATGTATAGATTGAACAATAATGGCCCAAGGACTGAGCCCTCAGATACACCACTGGTCACCTTAAATGTGAGAGATTCACACCCACTGTCTACCACTTTTTGATGTCTGTCTGTCAACCAGCCCCTGATCCAAGTCAAGAGTTTATATTCTAATCCCATATTCTCCAGTCTATGCAAGAGCTTTTTGTGTGGTATCCTATCATATGCTTGAGAAAAATCCAACATTATCATAGTGTAGGGATGGAGAACCCCTCGCTCGTGGGCGAAATTTCGCCCTCGAGTCTATTTCAATTCGCCCCTTTGCTGATGTACTCGTATGTACATCAGCACACTCAGTTAAGCACTTTCAAAGATTCCCATGCATTGCTGACATTTTTCCCATGCAGTAACTGATATCATAGGACCAAAGATAGTATTCTCCTAAGTTGTTCATAATTTGCAGCTTTGTAGTTCACCATGTAACCTGTTTTAATCCGAGCATCAATACAATTAGATACTTCCCAAGAAATGATCGCTGTCACCAATTGGTGGTAAAATAGCTGTATTCTTAACAAAGACCCATTCTGACGATATGAACAAATTCAACATTATTTGACCTCGAGTTCTTTCTTTCACATGCTGCTTGAGAAAGTTGTCTTGCAACAATTCAATAAATTCCTCCTCTTTTTTTTATCATGAGATTTCTCTTCTACCCAATCAATGTTTAGATAATTAGTCACCCATAGTGATCATTCGTTTGGTACCCATAAAGCTAAATTGGTGATGTATTTCTTCGTCCCCTGCAAATGAGCCACCAGGTCTGTAGCAACATCCCACCATATATTTCATTCTGTTAACCCCCACTTCACACCAGATAGACTCAAACTCACCACTACATGGGACATTGTTACCATCATTGTTTTCTTGTGTTTCTACCCTAACTGGACTTGAGTCATCTGATATAATTAGTAGTACTTCTCCTCCCCTTCTCCTATCTCTTCTGTCATTCCTAAAAATAGTACACCCATTACACTTGATCCCACTTACCATATCTGATTCTGATAGCCACGTTTAACTAATGCCAACAATCCTAGGCCACATCATATTCAATAAAGCAATGAACTCAACTCCTTTATTTCTAATGCTATTGGCATTTGTGTATAGACATAATAAATTACCACCTAGCCTATTCTTATAATTATATAATCAGTCTGTTTGGTCTTGTTCTAGAATTTTCTCTTTTCCCTCCCCAGACGTACTTAAAAAGTCTGAACCCAAAGCATATTTTCCCACCCCTTCTCCACATACCAAACCATGTTCAAAGACATTCATATCCTTTTCACGGTTGCATACATAGCTGAACTTTCACACATTTTTCCCATTCCTTTCTTGATGGTCTAGTTTCCATGGCTCACTGCATTAGGTCTCATGTCAAGAAGTAATTTCTCCAGGCTCCTGATGCCAAATGAATTCAAGTGCAGGCCATTTTTCTTATACAAATGTTTTCTGCCATCAAACACTCTCCACAAATCTAATATTGTCTAATTGCTGGTTCTAATGGTATGTATAAGAAATTCTACAATTATTCATGATTAAACAAAGCAGCAAATTCTGTTTTTATTTGGAAGTGCAGTATTGTCACACTTTTATATATAATGGTCTTTTTATTAGTAGCTCTAGGTTTATCCCTCTCCATAACGTAATCTCCATGCTATAGGGATTAAATCATCATGTGTGTGTGTGGCAGGGGATGGGTGCAGTTATGTAGGAATGAACAATCACTTGTAGTTGGTGAAAAATCTGATATTCACACTCCTCAAAAAAAAAAAATCATGGCCTGCGGTTCTAAGAGCAGTTTTATATATACAGGGTGTTCGGGATAAATTTGACAGTTTCGTAAGGAAAAAGAAAATCTTCTTTGTATCTATTAAATTTAATGAATTGACAAAAAAACATTACAGGCAGAGTTAATTAGAATACTATCAACAAGATTTACTCAAAATAACCACCATTAGCATCGATCACAGCTTCAATTCTGCTTCGGAACCTCGAACAAGCTGATGCTACAGTCTCCCTGGGAAGGGCCGCAAAAACTGTTTTAATTTTATCCATTAACTGGGCTTTTGTATTACTGGAAGTGCGATTGGTGTCTTTTTCAACTGCGCCCCATACAAAATAATCTATGGGGTTAAGGTCTGGGGAGTTTGGAGGCCAAACATTTGGACTGGTGAAGTCGTAGAAATTTTCAGACAACCATTTTTGACTTTTCCCAGAGGTGTGGCAAGGGGCCGAATCCTGCTGCCATACATACGGCCTACCATTGGCTACCCTTGTTATCCAGGGCTTGACTACAGTGTTTAGCAACTCCACGTAGCCATCTGAAGTCAACCTGAGGCCCTCTTGGAAAAAATGCGGAGGCATCACATTGCCTTCAGAGGATACACATCCGAAAACCATCACAGTTTGGGGAAATTTAGTCTGCATTACACGAGGAATGTCCTTTGTACTGTATGCAAGCCATCTGTTATTCTGCGTGTTGTGTTTTTGATCCTGGCAAAAGTTTTTCTCATCGGAAAAGAACCAGATTGTTTGTGGTTCCGCAGGATGTTTCACTCTGCTTAGAAGTTTCTTCGCGTTTATCAAACGTTTTTCACGGGCCTTTTCTGTAAGCAGCTGACCTTTGCGGCGCTTGTATGAGTAGTAGCGGAGGTCTTCATTGAGTGCAAGCTTCATAGTAGAGGCTGCAACATTCATTTCACGTGACAAAGCCCGAATTCCAATGTCAGGGTTCTTCAACACCTGTTCCTGCAGATTTGCGAGGAATTCTGCTGTACGAACGCAATCAGATCGTCTGCTAGGGATCTTTCTTCTTGCTACATCCTCGTAGTCACCATTGCAAGTCTCTAGTTCATGCCTGATTGTTTTTACTGTATTCAGGGAGCATTGGGCAGCAGTCGAAATATCCTTATTTTGATGGCCGGCACGAATCATCATGATACAAGTTATTCTCTTCCATGATTCAGGTGGGTTCCAGCTATCCATCCTTTCTGACATCTTGTATATGAATGAAGAAGGGTCCAACCTTTTAAATGAAGAGAAGTGTGTGTTAATACATGTAACTTACGGAAAAATATAATTAATTATAAATATGTCAAATTTATCCCGAACACCCTGTATATATATATATATATATATATATATATATATATATATAACTTGGTACAAGAATATAATGTCTAGTATAATTTAGATTATAGAAATTGTGATGGTGTAATGTAAAATATGACATTTTATAGATGAAGCTATCCAAGTCTGTATAATATTAAGTGTAAGCAAACAAAATGTGCAAACTTTGTTTGCTAACACTTTGATCAAGTATGAAACCAAGAATGTAATACATTGGTACCTTTAATTTATAGTATAACCAAGTGAAAATGCTTTCAACAGCTACATTCCCATTTGTTCATAAACAGTTGTCTAAACCTGGGATAGCTAACCTATGGTGCATGTGCCAAAAATGGCACCTTGGATGATTAGAAGCGGTTCATTGGAGCCCAATGATAATAATAAAAATAAGCCTGTTTGTGAAAAAAGTATTAACCAATTTGTAGAAAAAAGCTAAAACTTTAGTAGTTATTTTCAGCGATTTTATTGTTTTGTGCACATCTTTTGCACATTCACTTGTTTGATCCTGAGGCATCAAGTGTTAGCAATAGCAGTGTGACATAAGTTTATTCAGTCAGTTTACAATTGATACTCGTGCACTGTGGAGTTATTCTTTGTTCATCCTTTCTGAACATTTGCAGTTTTGTACTTTTTTGAAAATTAAGGCTCGTTTTTACATTCACTTATCCATCACAGTGCAGATGAGAAACAGGAGATGATAGTAAGTGTGAAATCAGTGAATAGTGGGAAAATGAGGTTCTTATTTATAGTGAATTCATTTTGCATTGCATTTTTTGTGAAAACTCCTCACATAATAAAAGACATGATCTTAATAGATACTATAAAACACATCAGACTGAAATAGAAGGAAAACTGAAGTTAGTGCTTGGGGTCTGAGTTATAGAGAGAGAATCTTGTTTTTATATTAAATCATTAACTGGGAGTTTAAGGTACAAAAAATATTAACCAAAGCAGATGCACCATACAAGAGTTGTATGGTGCATCTGAACTCATACATGAAAAAATTGGCACATGGAATGTAAAAGGTTGGCCACCCCTTTTCTAAACAAGCTCCTTCTTCATGTAATTTAAATGATTACATGAAATTATCAGATAATTTAAATGATCTAACAAATAGCCCATTCTGCAGAAATTAGAAAATAAAAACATATGTTATTTCTGATTTAGCCATCATGAAAAGTCAGAACTTGTTTGGCCATTCCTTGGTCCTGAATTGCATGGTAAGGTAAAAATGCATAACACTGTCACACTTGATTTAGATTTATAGATATGTTTAAATATTATCAGGCCTCCTTAGATCATTCTAACCTAAACAAAATTATCATCATTCATCTTATGGGAATCATTGTCAATTTTCAATAGGAAATGCACATTTTATTTTACTATTTAAACAGCATTCTTTGTGTTTTTGGAGATATATTCATCATTGGAACCTCACATGTTCCAGTTATTGCCATCACGCCAATTACATGCCTGAACGAATTTTATGTTACTGTTTAACAACTAGTAGAAAGTTGTGTCAGTACTGCTCTGATGATGTTACTTAAAATTACTAACAAAATATAAGCAAGTAATAAAATATTTAAATATAAAGAGCCAATAGGCTTCATTTTGGTGATATAAACATTATTCAAATTAAGGGGGTATTAAATCCCACATTGTTTTAAAACCGAATAAGAAACTCAAAGATTGGATCAGAGAGTTTCATGCCGAATATAGTAAACTATAAATTATCAGCGAATTACTAGCATGAGTTAATGCAAGTAGTCCTAGTACGTAGTACAATCTCGGGCAACTCGTTGCAAAGGTGGGGAAAGTTCAGATCGCCATTCTTAGGTATTTTCCATAATGTAAAAACACATTTCCTAGGAAATGTATGCTGTTATTGCATTATGGTAGGAGGTCACTACCCAGACTGGTTTCAGCCTTTTTTGAGGCTTCATCAGTGAGTAGCTAGACCAAAAGATATCAAAGGGTATAGCGAAAAGAACTTATATACTTTGGTATACAAGTTGTCAACCAGGTGCAACCATTAAGTTATTTAAATATAAAGAGCCAATAGGCTTCATTTCGGCGATATAAACATTATTCAAATTAAGGGGATATTAAATCCCACATTGTTTTAAAACCGAATAAGAAACTCAAAGATTGGAATCAGAGAGTTTCATGCCGAATATAGTAAACTATAAAGTATCGGCGAATTACTAGCATGATTCGGTTTTAAAACAATATGGGATTTAATATCCCCTTAATTTGAATAATGTTTATATCACCGAAATGAAGCCTGTTGGCTCTTTATATTTAAATAACTTAATGGTTGCACCTGGTTGACAACTCGTATAGCAATACCCTTTGGTATCTTTTGGTCTAGCTACTCACTGATGAAGCCTCAAAAAAGGCTGAAACCTGTCTGGGTAGTGACCTCCCACCATAATGTAATAACAGCATACATTTCCTAGGAAATGTGTTTTTACATTATGGAAAATACCTAAGAATAGCGATCTGAACTTTCCCCACCTTTGCAACGAGTTGCCCGAGATTGTACTACGTACTAGGACTACTTGCATTAGCTCATGCTAGTAATTCGCCGATACTTTATAGTTTACTATATTCGACATGAAACTCTCTGATTCCAATCTTTGAGTTTCTTATTCGGTTTTAAAACAATGTGGGATTTAATATCCCCTTAATTAGAATAAAGTAATAAAATATTATTTTTTATTAAAATTATGTCTTCAAAATTAGAACTGAAATCAAAATTCTGTTCTAATTTTGATTTCAAAATTAGTAACTATTACCCTGAAGAAGGTTCAGGCGCATTTTTAGAAATCTCATGCTGCTAGTTAGCATGAACTCTAAACCCAGTGGCAGATCAAGCAGGTGTCGGACCTGGCGAGGGACTCCGAGCCATGTTGAAAAATTAAAAGAGATCCTTAACAACAGTATAGATATTACGCATTTTGATGATGAATTGGAACAGTTTCTACTATTTTTAAAAGAAGATAAAGACAAATTTGTATACTGCCACACAAGTATACTTATTCTCCCCTGCCTTAACCTGCTTCAGAGTAACAGTTTAACACAGTAATTACAACTGAATTTTGATTGCAAAATTAGTAACTTTAATCCTGAAGAAGGTTCGGGTTCATTTTTAGCAGCTCACCTCTCTATCTCTGTACTGCCTGCAAAAAGTTTCACTGGCAGTATGAGATTTCTTTTGCTATCCCAAATTTTATCACTCACCAAACAGATACATTAAGGAAGATACATAAAGATGTGGAGGATTTTTTTTTTCTAATTTATCTTCAGAAAAAGAGAAAAACAATTTACATATATAGTAGGATCAAAACTCATACCCTCCCAAAACTTTCACAAATGTGTTGTGGTTATTATTATTATTTTATGAGTATCTTCATGTAGTTCAAAGACTCACTGTGGAAAGATCTGCACCAACCATTATTTATGTACTGTCTGTCATACTCTGCTTCTTAAACTCACTTATCATTATACTGTAATTAAAGTTTTTAAAAAGAATGATATAGAATATTATTACTTGAGAAAGGTTCTGTGTCAATTCCAGTGAGTCATTGTACTGCCTCTATACTATATATATTATATATATATATATCCTGAAGTCACTTCACGACTGTGCTATTTGTATATAGAGGCAAATGACTTCACATCAGTTGTCTTAGTACCCCATAATGCAATGCACATATCCTTACGAACATGTATAATGCTATGCATTATGGAAAGGGCCACTACCCAGACTGGTTTTGACTTTTATTGAGGTCTCATCAGTGGGAGCCAGACCCAGAAGTGATACCAAGGTTGAAATCATGTTACCAATGCAGAAGTCATATTTCCATATAAAAGTAGCCAAAAGGTTTCACGCCTTATTACTAAAATACTCAGGATTAGAGATAAGTGTGGAAAGTTTTTTCAATTGGTTATATTATAAATTAAAGATTCCAAGAAATTATATTCTTGGTTTCATCCTTTATCTGAGTGTAAGCAAACAAAGTTTGCACGTGAAGTCACTTCACTAATGGGCTACTTGTATACATAGGCTAATGACTTCGCACCAATTGTCTTAGTATCCCATAATGCAGTGCACACATGCTTACATACATATATAATGTGATGCATTATGGGAAGGGCCACTACCCAGACTGGTTTCACTATATAAGTGAAGGAAGGTCTCCAAAAACTCAGGCAACCCAACAGATCACTCTAAACTCGGGAAGTGCAAGCAATCCAAAGGATCATTTTACTCAGCAGTGGTTCCGTTCAGTGACAGGCCCACCTTGCCACAGAGAGGAACCCTCAGTATTCGCTCTGTCCAGTGGCAGGTTCACCCCCCTACCATCAAACATGGCCATAGACTCGACGGTGGCTCCACTCAGATACAGGCAAAAACCCAGGCCCCCGAGCAGAGCCTCTCATATCTCAGTGTGGCAACCACTTCTACACTGAAGCGCATCAGTGGGAGCCAGACCCAGAAGTGATACCAAGATTGGAGTAATTCAGAAGTCATATTTCCATATAAAAGTAGCCAAAAGGTGTCACACCTTATTACTAAAATAATCTGGATTAGAGATAGATGTAGAAGGTCACTTGGTTATACTATAAATTTAAAAATGCGAAGAAATTATATTCTTGGTTTCATCCTTTATCCAAGTGTAAGCAAACAAAGTTTGTATGTGTGAAGATCACTTCATGACTTCATTTCAATCACAAACTTTGTTTATTTACATTTGGATAAAGAATGAAACCAAGAATATAATTTCTTGGCATCCTTAATTTATACCTCTATGCTACTGAGTATTCCCAGCAGAATTTTTTGGCTATCTCACATTTTATTACCAACTCAACTAATACATTATGGGGGATAGTTAAAAGATATTGAGGAATTCTTTTAATTTGTTTTCATTGAAAGTCAAACACTTTACATGTATAGTAGTGTGGGAGGGGGGGGGGGCACATCTCTTTCAAAATTTTCTAAATCTATATAAGCAAAGTGGATATTAGATCCAGCATTATTTCAAAACCAAATGTAGAAACTATGAAAGTTTCATAAGGTAAGTTGACCAGAGAGCTTACAGGAATGCGCTCACTGGCATTCATGAGTTGCCTTAGTGTGGGCTTTAAAAGACATAGGCGCCACCCATATGTGTCTATATATTCACCTTTTATTAGTCCATTTTGATAAGGTTTCACTGGCCTGACAGCTGTTTCGAAATGGTTAGTTCTCTTCAGAAACCTTAAGGGAGCAAAATCTCTTGTTGTACTAAGGAACTTGAAATGTCAGAGAAATGTATTTTTTGTAAGCGAACTCTCAGTTAGTGCATAAAAATAATTACTAAAATAAAGAGCCAAAAGGTTTCAGTTCGGCGATGCAAAAAATGGACTCAATGGATGTGCCTATGTCTTTTAGGTATTCCACACTTAGGCAACTCATGAATGCCGGGAAGTATATTCCTGTAAGCTCTCTGGTCAACTTACCTTACGAAACTCATAGTTTCCTCATTCAGCTTTAAAATAATTATGGATCCAATATCTACTTTGCTGATATAATTGTGCATCACTTTTGTGAAGCTTTTTGGTTAAGTTATTTTTAATGGCCGTACTACACTGTTTCCATGTTTACTATGTTCCAAATTTACTGCCAAAATTTATGTCCTCTACTAATTACATAACATTTTGATGATCATATCTCATGCCTCCTTTGCAATTGTTTTACTTACTTTTTTTTATTTTAAAGTATTTTCCCAACCTTTCATCATGAGTAAAAGATTTAGTGAGCTAAAAAGTGGAAGTGTCAAAATTATTATTATTATTATGTGACACCTCCAGGGAGTCCAAAGACTCATCGAGGGAGAGTGTGCCAACAGCATCGAACGATTGATCTCCTTCAAATTACTAACCATTCTCAAACTTGCTTAACTTTTTGCATGAGCCATTAGTAGTAGAGGCTCTACCAATCGACTGACCTTTGCTGGCACAGGTTGGTCGATTGATGAAAAATGATTTGAACAGTAATCTCATTGGAAAAAAAAAACTTGAAATAATGAAGAAAAATGAACTAGGTGAGTCCAGAGCAAAGATAGGACAAGAACCCAGAAATGGGTGAATCAACTATACGAGCAATTTTAAGCAAAGCTGCTGATACAAAGAGAAAGGTGAGGCTGTTTCAACCACTATATTTAATTCAGGATATTAGATGTACCAGTAAGCAAATTTATTCTGGAAAAGTATGATTTGTTGATCCTAGCATTTCTCTACAATACTAGTGATTTATTTAATTATTTGTTATTTTATTCAGATATTTATTGGAGAAACAGATACTCTTTGAATCAATTCAATGGATTGTTCTGTAAAATGTGCAATTTTTAAAAATTAAAATAATAATGAGTGAATACATAAACAAATTTTGACAGACACATATTCCTGATAATGGTACTCGAGTTCTCAAATAAACTTACAATCAGTACAAGCTATAAATGTAACATATTTTTAATTACAGAACTCACGTTCTTGTTTCAGTGTGAAGGTTGTGCTTGTTTAGCTAAACAGCTTCTTAATGTCTGGATTCAATTGACTTAATTCGAGTCTTAAATCGGGTTCAACATTCAACTTATTCCTGTACTTGTTTTTGATATAAATGAGAGAAGGAAATCCACATTCACAAAGGTAAGTAGTTGCAAATACCAACAGAAATTTTACAGCTTTTTCTGAGATCATTGGATATTCATTTCTTTGTGCCAACAAGAAGTCTGTTAAATCCATCCTCTTGATCGTTTGCCTGGGACTTCCATCGCAGGAGAGCTCGATCAGTTCATCTTTCTCAGGAGGAGTTAATGTTTCTGGTAATGTGTCATCAACAGAAAATGGCTTTCTAATCCAAAATTCTGAAGCTAGGTTTTCAGGGAAGTATTCCTTGAAATCTGTGATTAGACTCCCAAGATGCTTCTTTATATTGACTGCCAGTTCACTATGAAGAAGAATTTCATTCTCAGTTAAGAAAGCATCCCACAATGGAAAGGAACACTTGTTTCCAGTATCGATTTCTTTAATGACGAAGCCAAGTTTTTCCTAAGAGTCACAGTTTTATCGTGTACCAAGAATAAGGAAGTACGTGCACCCTGCAAGCTCGTATTCAGCTGGTTGAGGTGGCAAAATAAATCTGCCAGGTAAGCCAACCGGGCAAGCCACAGTTCATCAGTGAAATAGTTCAACTCTGAGGATTTGTCAGAGAGAAAAATCTGCACTTCTGAACGAAGTTCAAACAGGCAGCTCAATACATTTCCCCTCAACAGCCACCTAACTTCGGTGTGAAGTAAAAGAGAATCATGTTCAGCACCCATTTCATTGCCCAAAATGGAAAATAGTCGTGAATTCACTGGACTTAATGAAGTTAACAATTCTCACACTTTGATTCAAAACTGTCTTCAGAGCAACAGACATATTTCTTGTAGCTAAAGCCTCGTGATGAATGCTACAACGTACAAATTTTGCTTGTGGAGCTACTTTTTTAATTTTTGCAGCAACGCCACTGTGTTTTCCAACCGTTGCACGTGCTCCATCAGAACAAACACCAACACATTTATTCCATTCTATATCATTCATTTTCATAAATTGGTCTAATTTTGAAAATATTTCATTTGAAGTTGTTCGAGCAGGCAGTGGTTCACAAAACAAGAACTCTTCCTTCACTGTTTTCCCATCTATAAATGTTATATATGTAAGAAGATGGGCCATGCTGGTAATGTCAGTAGTTTCATCCAATTGTATGGAAAAATATTTACTAGCCTGAACTTTTTTTATTAACTGCTCCTTAACATTTGAAGACAAATCTGAAATTCTTTATGATACGGTGTCATTGGATAATGGAATCATTTCAAGTTGTTTTGCTGCCTTTTCTGCCAAAATTATTCTAACCATATCTGTAGCTGCTAGTAATATTAATGACTCTCCAATCGTGTGAGGTTTTCCTGCCTTAGCTATTCTTAAACTGATTTCATAAGATGCCTCCAGAGCCTTCGTGTTAAATCCTGAAAATGAGGATATTTGTTTTTTCCTTGCTGACAAATTGGACACTTTTCTCTGGAAATATTCCAAAGGTTTGTGTTTTAAATTTCCATGCTTGGTTTCAAAATGACATTTAAGAAGAGAAGGCTTCATCAAATGTTTTGATATCGTTTCATAACAAATCACACACATTGGGGAACAGGTGCCATTTCCTCTCCAATATATGTGAAACCATATGATAAATAACTAAGATTATATTTATGTTGTGCTGTACAGGGCTTTTTTTGCATTCTTGTACTATGATGTCCTCCGTCGGTTGGTTAGGATTCGAAGTAGTGGTTTGGCAGAGAAGAATTGTTTGCCCCGCTTACACTCATTTCTCCTTTCGATCGTTTTGAGGACACACTCGTTAACACTTATTCATGTTCTGGTTTCTATCCTCTGGCACAAACTAGATATAAATATGACAATTTCACAAATAAAATCTCGCATTCAAAGATAATAATCTAACAACGCTACTTTCTTAACATGGCTAAACAAACGACAACGGACAAACTGTTTCCCATTGTTGTTCGATCAAATATATTCCGGTTACTTTCTGTCATTGTCATTTGATTAATACTCATTAAATTTAAATTGAACTTCCGTATTATCTTTCTATATTATTATACAAAAGTTTTTAATGGTAATGTAAAATCTAATTGTTTTCATTTAGGTGGGAGCCTGTGTAGCTCAGTGGATGTGGTGTTTGCATACCACGGTGCTTGGCCGCATGAAGGAAGACTTGGTTTCGAGTCTAGTCGCCGACTAGAGGAAATTTTTCTAAGCCTTTTTTCGACCGGTTCCCAAGTTAGTCGATCTCTGGCATGGGCAAGTGGGTTTTTCATCCTGTAAACTCAAGAAAATCGACCATAGAACCCACATTGTTTCAGACATTAAATATATTGTGTTAGGGTTAGGGACCACGAGATGACTGCACATTTGAGCTGTCTCTCTTCACTGTGTACCGCTTAATTAGTGATAGCCTTGGGCCATCTATCTCTGATTGGTACCAGTGGAGATTGAACTGCCCACTCAGTCTCCAAAGTTAGATAGGGCTAAATGGCCTTGCCTTCTCCCCGTATATACGGGAATAAAAAGGCGTTAGCTGGTTTTTTTTTTTTTTTTTTCATTTAGATGCATGAAATATTTTAAGTAGAACTGTTAAATATTTGTGCATGCATTTTTAATTCTCAACTCATGTTGCAAGTAAAAAAATATGTTAATTCACCCTTTTTTTTATACTCTGTTTTCGTACCACCCGGCAGTGGTAGAGAATCCCTGGCCTACATAATGTTCTAATCACAGGCAAAGCTGCAAGTGCAGATAAGGAGGAGGGTGCAAATTATCCAGAGATTTTGAAGAAAATTGTAAAAGAAGGGGGACTATTGTGACCAACAAATATTTATTGTCGATGAAACTGGCCTTTTTTGGAATCGAATGCCTTCCAAGACTTTTCTACCAAATCAGAGAAATCTCAGCCTGGTTATAAAGTCGAATGATATTACTGCTAGAAATATGTGAGCCATTTGGAAGCACATTCTTCCACACTGTGCAAATGATTAATATTAGAGTATTTTCAAATTAATCTAAGTTAATTATATCTCATTCTGAGAAATTGAATGATTCTGATCTGCTAAATTTAGATGCATAGTAGGAAGATCCTGAAGAATATGAAGAAAATTTAATCACTGACAAGCCCAAAGAGATTTTACAGAAACGATTTGAAAATATTTTTCATACTAGCGAAGTTTTTAAGCAGCAATGCCTAGAGGCTGATCCTGATGAAGAGAGAAGCAGTAAAATTCACAGAAGTTGTAGAAGAGGCAATAGGACCCATACCATCGGTTGTATGAAAAAAAGAAACAGAATGCCCACCAAACTACATTAGCCCAAAAGAAGTAGAATAATAAATTTATATTCTGAATATGCTTTATTGTCTTTCAGCTTCATGGTTTTCCTTTAACTAGGCCCTGAGATATATCCTAATTCTTTTATAAAAAAAATTAAGGATCAAAAAAGAAATTTGAGGAATGAATTATACTTTTTCCCATAAGTTATTATAATCGATTAGTGCATGTTCAATTAATGCATCTGCTTTAAAAGGCCGCATTTGGTGCATTAATCAAAGGATTGCTCTATACACAAGTTTCATTATTTTTCTGTGCTGTATTCATTCTATTAAACTTAATTATGAGTGAGAACCAATACCTAAGCTTTAATACTCCTTAGAACCTCTTTCATATTTCTCCTTGAACTCACTGAAAAAGCATTCATACCCGACTCTTCATGTTCTTGCTAATCACAGTCTGAAACAATTTTCAAGAATGATACCATGTTCTCTCACTTGTCATTGTACTGAAAAAATTGCCCTATAAATCTTATAATATGCCCTTAGTAAATTAGAAGTTTCTTATGTGTCAAAAACCTACTTATCAACTAAATTTTTAACCCACAAACCTCCAATCTTTCCTCATAGGGACCATTCCTGACATGTCAGATATGTGTGTCTGGATCCTTTCCATTACTTTCTCATCCTCAAGGATCCCACTAATCTTTGTGCAGTCATCCAGATGTGGCCATATCAGAACCTTTAAAAAGGGATAACAACCTTTTACCTTTATTTTAGTGTTACACGGTGATCAGCATTCATTTTAGAAATTATGGACTTTACAACCATGTTATAAATAATTATTTTAATTTCCCGACGTTTCGACCTTCATATTAAGATCATCATCTGGAGTATATACAAATACAGAAGAACAAGCTGAGTTGCATTTCACACAATATGCTAAAAAGACAATAATTTGATCAACGGGTATTCTACTGGCATGACCTCTAGTTAAAATATTATATTATAATATGTCCGCTCGGTTAGCCGAGTGGCTATGCGCTTCACAACCATATGCCTAGGAAAGAAGTGTCCTGGATTTGATTCCCGTCGCCAACGTGAGGAGCTTAAGGATCTTTCTCAGACATAACCAAGTTAGCCAGTCTTAGGCATGGACAGCAGGGTTTTTCTCCCCAGTTTTTCTGGGATTTTTCCTCCTGCAAGCAGACAAACCGTGAACACACGCAGCTACAGTCACACCAGGAGGCATAGGACTAGCCACCGTATCCTCGGGACGGGTACGGCTTAGAAGGGCTAAAGATAGTTTCGTAACTGACCACTAGGCCTAATACCTGAAGGGAAGAAGATATTATAATAATATTATATTATATTATTATATAATATAATGATATTATATTTTCACTAGAGGTCATGCCAGTAGAATAACCATTGATCAAATCATTTTCTCTTTAGCATACTGTATGAAATGTAACTCAGCTTGTCCTTGTATATTTGTATACACTCCAGATGATGACCTTAATAAGAAGCTCGTAATGTCAGGAAATTAAAATAGTTATTTATAACATGGTTGTGTAAAGTCCATAATTTCTAAAATGGATAACAACCTTGTTATCTGTTTCTCCTGTGTTCTAGGTAATCATGGATATTTAGGTAATCCATGAAGCTATTTTGGTCACTTTTGCAATATGCACTATAAACTTCAACTTCTGTACACAGGCACCCTCAAGTCCCCAGCCTTGTCCTTTTCCAGTAGTCAAGTTACTGTCATATGTACAAAGCTTGTGATATGCTAATTAAATAACAGCAATACAAGTACAGAGCCCTAAGGCATTCTGCTAGTCACTCACCTTCTCCTGAATTTAATTTACTAATATCTGTCCATCAGCCAACTCAGGGAGTATCCTTTCAAATGATTTTGCAAAGTCCAGCAATATCATCATGTAGTCATTTCCTTTATCCAACTCATTTGGCACTTCATTATAAAAATGAGTAAATTACTAAGGCAAGATCTATCCTTAGAGAAGTGTATGTTTCTCCCCCCCCCACACACACACACACATAGACACACATACCAAGTATGATATCCCTATCCACCAATTCCTGAATTACTATGTTGAATGGATAGTTGAATCACTATCTGCTTAAAATAGTTGAATTATGAAGTGACCACTTTACATTTGCATACCATCCAGGTTGAGATACTGCAGTGCCAGATGTACAACAGACTGACCTTTAATATGATAAGTCTTAAAGCCTTCTAATTGCAATGGAACTATTTACCTTTTTTTTTACACTCCCTTGAGAACTTACCAGAGGTCAGACTTAAATTAAGCAAGTAAATGTGCAGTATATATAATATGCAAAGTGGTCACTTAATAATTCAGCTATTTTAATTTTTATACCACTTTTCTATGATCAACACTCATTAAAGTTATCCTTCCACAGTTCTTCCTTTTAATAGTCACACATTGAAATAGATTCTTTGGGATATCCTTTGGTCTACTCAGCTAATTCCCCCCCCCCCCTCATAGTCTGATTTTACCTTCTTTACAATGTGGTCATTCTTCTTGCGTATACTGCCCATGAGCTTGCCAATCACCATTTTTTCTTCCACTTATATCCTTTATAGTATTTTCTTTCTTTGCATCTCTTACTTAATGATGCTCCCCATCATTCTAACTCCTACTTAATTTATTCTCCTGGCTCTGAGTGTGCAGTCTTGTCTTGTGCTGCTTCCTTCACTCCTTGAACATGCATTCTTGTATAGAATATTATGCCATTGCACAGCTTCAAGCTACCTCATTAGCTTTTCATAATTAGCTGTTCTGTAGTTTCACATGTAACTTCTGCCCCCATTCTTAACTGAAGATTCCACTTTTCTGAGGGTCTCCCAGGTCAAAACTGCATGATCACTCTCCTTAATACAAACCTATGCTTGTTATTAACATATCCTCTGATAATTTCACCAGATCCAGGATTCTGAAACTTCAAGTCCCTTATTCAAGTAATTATCCCTTAATGGCTTCATAAATTCCATTTCTTTTCCTTCCTTTCTTCCAGTCTACAGAGTTTCGCATAAGTTCCTAGATATTTCAATAATTCGTAATAATTAAGAAAAATTAGTATATTAGAAGAGTGTGGTTTGCAAGAAAGTGAATTGCAAGGAGGGGGATTTTTTTTTGTAGGGAACAAAAATTTACTTAAAATTTTCACTGATAGAGGGTACTGTATGGCATGCATCATTTGTGAATACATGCAAATGAGAGTTCTGTAAAATGTAGGGTGTACTGCTGACAGCTCATAATGAATGCATTCAAATTTGTATTCATTGGGAGTGAACAGAATTGTTTTTGTGAAAAGAAAAATGTTGCTGTGATGCTTACTTTGGTGGATAAGATATTATTAGTGAAGTTATCTTATGTAAGTGGGGAATCGGTAGCAGAAGTTTTATGAAAGTTTCAAATGCAGAAAATAATGAAGAAAGGTCAAGGTCCCATCACTCCTGCTAAAATACAATCTCAATACGATGTTTCAAGAAAACTGGAAATTGTTAGATCACCCTCGAACATGCAGAACAGCGTTGTGGTATCACAAATGAATGCCCTAGCGGTGTAATCAACAAGTGGTGTGAGCAGTGCATGGGAAGCAGCAAGAATCAAAAGCGTAGAGAAAATGTCACTATTCCGCATCCTTCATGGTTCATAATCATCACACTGCCAAAGTAAGCATCACAGCAACAAATTTTTCTTTTCACAAAACAATTCTGTTCACTCCCAATGACTGAGAATTTGAACGCATTCATTATGAGCTGTCAGTAGTACACCCTGCGTTTTATAGAACTCTCATTTGCATGCCTTTGCAAATGATGCATGCAGTATAGCGCCTTCTATCAATGAAAATTTGAAGTAAATCCCCCTCCTTGCGATTCACTTTAGTGCAAACCGCACTCTAATATACCAATTTTTCTAATTTTTATGAATTATTGAAATATCCAGGAACTTATGGAACATCCTGTATATAATTAAGTCCCCCATAATAATTACTTGTCCTGTACTAATTGTGCTGCACTGGTTTCCATAAATTTTTCATAAGTTTTTATGATACTTTTGGATTTTACTAAGGCTTTTGACAGATTGTTGGCATGGATAAAAGGATTGTTGACTACCAGATAACCAAAGGGCTTATCCAAGAATTTTGTCATCATTAAATGTCTCATTCTCACTAAAGACATGAAATGGGAAAAGCACTCCAAACCACCAAATCATCTACTGAGGCCGACAGCACCACTAATTAGTATATTATAACCAGACTCGGTGTTAGTTTTTACATAATGTATCTGACTTTCATATATCCCCCCCCCCTCCCTCCCTGAGTGTTTTCTCAGTTTTTTTTCTTTCTTCCTTAAATGGAAATTTGTAATTTGCCAATGAATGCTCACTGCATTCTTCCTTGAACCTCTCTGCCCAGTAGGAGTAACTGACTCTATATTTTATCCATGATTGATTTGGATTTTTGGCCAAAGTAACTAAGACTATGAATTCAGTGTATTATGTCTGTCAATTATTTGTTGTAATGACTAGTTTGCCTGCTTTTTTCTGGATGAAACACACTGAATTTTCAAGAGGGAAAAACCCTGCTGCTTCGATATGAGACTGACCAACTCACCTACAGGTGAAAAGCCTTGATAAAAGTTCTTTGCTTCCTAGACAGGAATCAAGTTCATTAAAATATAACAAATTGGTGCAGTTCACAGGATGAAAAGAAAACAAAGAAAGGATGAAAAGAATTTATGACAAGAAAATTTTAGCTTCAATTATCATGAAACCTTGGATTCTCTACACTTTGCATGATTCTGATCTAGCTGGTCATCAAGAATTTGAGAGAACCTGGCACAGAATTAAGGACAGGTCTTTTTCGAAGGGTCTGAGAAATGATATTAACTCGTATGTGAAATCCTGTCATTTATGCCAAACAAAGTCTACCTTTAGAGGTAGGACACCTCCAACTTTTTCTGATTCCATTTGACCATTAAGATAAATGGTTGAGGGTAAAACAATTTGTTATATTTTAATGAGCTTGATTTACTCCAAGAATGTTATTTCCCACCTATATCCAGCCTATATATTAAAGATAGTCATGGTGTAAGATAACAATATATTTAATTTCATTTCAGTTTGTTAGAATGTTTCAGATTTGTATCCGTGATGGTGCATTGATTTCAAGATCAACATGTTGTATTCTAAAGAATGAAACTTGATGGAAAAAATAAAATAAATATTTACTGTAAACAAATAATTATTTACAGCAGATAATTCATACAAAGAATGATTAAATGGCCATTTGTCGAATTACATAAATGAGTTCAATAATATTCTCTCATTCTCTGACTAACAGTTAAATTTGATAATGAGAGATGACATGGAATACACAAAACAAACTGAACGTGGAATTCAGGTAAAAGATCTGTGTCTCACTTGGCCATATGAAAATTTCTTTTATAGCATCTATTTTGTCACTGTTGAATCAATATATCTTCCTTTATTTAATTTTTTTTACGCATTCATTCAGTCCCTCTCTTAATTTCAGTAAATCAATAGCTAAAAATTTCACTTGATCAGTATACTTTAATATGTCTTCCAGTTTCCTTAATGCATCTATCTTTCAATCTTTTTGAAGCGAACATGAATAATAATTCCTCAAACAGTAGGAATTCGTTAAGTGAGCAGTTCCAAATGCATTTCCAATAAAGTGACTTTTTATACCACAGATTCCAGATTGCTCCTTGGAACATACATATATCACTTGCCTTTCATTAAGCATAAAATATTCTCATATACAAAGGCTTGATGTATTATACTGTACTTCAATTATCTTCAGAGTTCCTTGGAGAATAATTAAAGATACATATGAAAACATTTCCGAGATTAGTGAACTTAACTCATTAGTTTACTAGTCTTCTTTTGGATCTCCTTCCTTGCTCGACTACTTTTGACTTCCTCACATCCCTCTTACCCAGCAATAGATATTCTTATAACAACTCACGCACATGTCCATTACCAAGATTCAAAGCAAAACTCAAGTGGCAAATGGCTGCCTTTGCTACAGTGCTCGCACTTTGTACAGACATAGTGACATATGAACACCACTGGAACACAAACTCACAAATAATATACCCACAGCATTGCTAATGTTATTCCCTAAGGATTACAATATATGGTAAGCAAGTTACAACTTATAACTACGATTAAGTTTCTTTTATGTCACTACTAAGCATGTACAGTTGTAATACTAAATGTGAACAAATCACATATATGCTGTACGTATGTATGTGTGTATGTATATATATATATATATATATTTTTTTTTAGATTACTTTATCACATAACAAAACATATTCCTCATTATTTTTACAGCTATTTTGCCTGCTTTTGTTTAGGAGTGCCCCTGTTTTAATGTCATTGGCATTTTACTCAAGAATTCTTAGGGCATTGCAGATGTATTTTAGAGACAAATATATGTAGCATAATAGAAGAAAATTCGCACATAAAGACAGGCAACAACATCCAAGAAAAGGTATGTGCGAATTTTCTTCTATTATGCTACATATATTTGTCTCTAAAATACATCTGCAATGCCCTAAGAATTCTTGAGTAAAAAGCCAATGACATTAAAACAGGGGCACTCCTAAACAAAAGCAGGCAAAATATCTGTAAAAATAATAGTTTTTAAGAGGAGTAACATGGGAGTTTTCCCAGAAATAATACACATATTCCTCATTAAATAAAATTTTTGCTAAACATATATAACTGTAAAATGAACATAATAAACAAAACATTTATGTGAGATTTTTACACAGACACATACACTAACATTCATATTTATAAATTTAGGGACACAAAAACAAATGTGTTCAATAGATTATTTTATTAATTACTAATAAAATAAAACTTGACGTTTCGACCCCTGTATCGAGGTCATCATCGGAAGGATACAAGTGTATAAGGAACCAAGCTACATGCTCTAGTTCTGTATACCAGTAAACTAAATCTACGTAGTTAATTAATCCTTTTCCCTAGCCTGACCTCTAGTGATAAAAAATAAATAAAAATAAATAAATAAAAAAATATATATAAATAAATAAAAAAAATAAATAAATACAACTACAATAAACTGCTAAAGTCCTCATGTATTAATATTCTTCTGGATTTGTACAGTTCTGATTGTTATAATATGATTTCTTTCAGTTGCTGTTGAATGTTACAAACACTTCACCAGGTTATCTTCTTGTAGTGGGATTTTTCTATGGCTAGTTTAGGTTGTTATACAGGTTGTAGATGGGTCCTCCACATTCTTGAAATGGTTAGGCCATCATTTTTGTTGAGATTTGGGTTGTGTTTAATGGAGGTATTTAATGTCATTTGTGTTCATCTCGTCTGATTGGGATAGTTTACCCCTTTTCCCCTATGTATGGTATGTTACACATGCATTGTATTTTATATACCCCTGGGTGGGTTAGGTGTATAAGAGGATCTTTTGAAGAACTGAGTAGGTGTCTTAACTTACTTGGGGGTCTAAAGGTGGTTTTAATGTTGTATTTGCATAGTGTTCTGTCTATTTTTTCAAAAATGCCTCTAATATAAGGAATGACAATAGCATTCCTGAAATCTTTTTTGTTCTTACTGGTATCTTTATGGAAGATGTTGTGAATACTTTTTTTACTGTATTCATTTTTTATAAATGTTTGGTTGATGAACTTGTATTCCTGGTTTAGAGCCTGTTCATTATAGAACAAATTGTTAAAGCTCTGTGTTTAAGGGTGCTTATGACACCTAGTTTTTGTGTTGGGTGGTAGTAAGAATTTTTGTGTATGTATTGGCCTGTGTGTGTAGGTTTGCGGTAAACTGAGAAGGAGAGACAGCCAGAGCGAAGATGTGTGACAAGTGTGTCTAGGAAAGGAAGAGAGTTGTTTTTTTCCATTTCAATGGTGAATTGGATACGTTTGTGTTGTTTGTTTAGGTGGCTAAGGAATGTATTTAGAGCTTCGTGGCCGTGATGCCAGATGGCGAAAATATCGTCGATGTATCTGAGCCGAATTTTGGGCTTTAGACATGCTGTCTCTAGAGCACATTGCTCAAAGTCTTCCATATAAAAGTTAGCTATTGCTGGGGAAAGTGGTGAGCCCATGGCTGTACCTTCTTTTGAAGGTAAAAATTGTTTTGCCACACGAAATATCCGGAGCGGAGTACGTGGGCAAAGAGGGCCGTGATGTCGTGTGAAAATATGTTCTGTAGGAGCAAGATAGTGTCAGTGATTGGGACATTGGTGAAAAGGGAAGTTATGTCAAAGCTGACTAATAAATCTTGGTTGTTGAGTTTTTTACCACCACCCAACACAAAAACTTGAGCACCCTTAAACACAGAGCTCTAACAATTTGTTCTAATGAACAAGCTCTGAACCAGGAATACAAAATCATCAACCAAACATTTATAAAAAATGGATACAGTAAAAAACTATTCACAAGATCCTCCATAAAGATACCAGTAAGAACAAAAAGTTTTCAGGAATGCCATTGCCATTCCTTATGTTAGAGGCATTTCTGAAAAAATAGACAGAACACTATGCAAATACAATATTAAAACCACCTTTAAACCCCCAAATAAGTTAAGACACTTACTCAGTTCTTCTAAAGATCCTCTTCCACACCTAGCCCACCCAGGGGTATACAAAATACAATGCACATGTAACATACCATACAAAGGGGAAACGGGACGAACTATCCCAATCAGACAAGATGAACAAACGACACATTAAATACTTCCATTTTGGAAAAACCAGCCTTTCTGACCATGCACTCCAAACATACCACAGAATTGATTGGAAAAATACCAAGTCCTTACACTGCACCAAAACCTGGTTTTAGAGAAAATTTAAAGTCATGTGAAATGCTCAAACCCAACCGAAATCTCAACAAAAATGATGACCTAACCATTTCAGAATGTGGAGGACCCATCTACAACCTGTATAACAACCTAAACTAGCCATAGAAAAATCTCACTACAAGAAGACAACCTGGTGAAGTGTTTGTAACATTCAACAGCAACTGAAAGAAATCATATTATAACAATTAGAACTGTACAAATCCAGAAGAATATTAATACATGAGGACTTTAGCAGTTTATTGTAGTTGTATTTATTTATTTTTTTTATTTATTTATATATATATTTTTAATTTATTTATTTTTATTTATTTTTTAATTTTTTTATCACTAGAGGTCAGGCTAGGGAAAAGGATTAATTAACTACGTAGATTTAGTTTACCGGTATACAGAACTAGAGCATGTAGCTTGGTTTCTTATACACTTGTATCCTTCCGATGATGACCTCGATACAGGGGTCAAAATGTCAAGTTTTATTTTATTAGTAATTAATAAAATAATCTATTGAACACATTTGTTTTTGTGTCCCTAAATTTATAAATATGAATGCTGATCACCGTGTAACCCTAAAAGAAAGAAACATACACTAACAGAAAACCAAACACAGAGGTGAGTGCAAAAAAAGACATAGGATCCTAAAGTCCTTGCACCTTCTGTGGGTGTGAAATGGGATCCTGTTCATTCATCATTATGATGAATGATGATAGCTTCCCAAATTTTTTGGCAAAGCTTAAACAGCCATATTTGGTTAAAATTAGAGATATTTGCAATGCTAAAGCAAATTCCCAAAATAATCTCTTAGATTTTTACTATTTTATGTAATTGGAAATTTATTTCCCTTCATGGGACAAGGTTTCTGTATTATACTAGATTAAATGTATACTATAAATTATACTACCTTAAATGTTTTTGAATTTATGCTGAAGTATGGTGGTATAAGAGTCTTACAGTGGCTCCACTGCATAGTTCAGAAGGCCTGGACAGAGGGACGAATTCCCGATGATTGGAGTAGAGCTCTCATAGTACCCATATATAAAAAGGGAAATAAATCTGCATGTGAGAATTACAGAGGTATTTCCCTACTGAGTGTTCCTGGCAAGATCTATGCAAGTATACTTGAGAAACGGTTGAGAAGAATTGTGGAAGAAAAGCTTGGTGAAGAACAAGCTGGATTCAGGCCAAATAGAGGCTGTCAGGATCAGATCTTCACTTTACGACAAATAGTCAAGAAAGCATGGGAATATAACAAAGATCTGTATTTAAGTTTTGTCGATTTGGAAAAGGCATATGACAAGGTGCCAAGAGAGAAGCTATTCAATACGCTGCAGTTATATGGTGTCAATGGGGCATTATATCAAGCAATACTTAGTCTTTATTTGAGTTGTAAGTCAGCAGTTAGAATTGAAGGAAGTACAGGAAGATGGTTTAATGTTAAATCTGGTGTGAGACATGGATGTACATTATCCCCTCTGTTATTCATTATCTATATGGATCACATTATGAAGGAAAGTGGTATTAAACATGATATCAAAATTGGAGATGTTAATGTCAGCTCTTTGCTTTATGCAGATGATGTTATACTTCTAAATAAATCTGCTACAAGTCTGCAAGATTCTCTGACTAAATTGAATAGCTGTTGTAATAGATATGGTATGAAGGTCAGCAATAAAAAGACAATGAAAATAGGCAGAAGCATTGAAAATGTCAACTGTGTTGTGAATGGAGAACCTGTGGAACAAGTAAAGCATTTCAGCTATTTAGGCACGATTTTTACCGAAGATGGTAAATTAAATATAGAAATAGACAACAGAATCAGCAAAGCTAGTATGGTGGGAAGTCAATTGAATAAATTCATATGGAATAAGAGAGAAATTAGTCGGAACACTAAATTAGCTGTATACAAGACAGTGTTCAAACCAGTTTTAACTTATGGATCTGAGAGCTGGGTCAGAAGTAAAACACTTGACCAAAGACTAGAGACCACAGATATGAGAGTCCTGAGAAAGATTATAGGCATGAACAGATGGCATCAATGGCAATATCATATTAGGAAATATCATACAAGGATATTAGGAAAGAACTTGACATTGTCAGCATCCAGGAATGCATTAGCAGAGCTAATCTCAGGTGGTATGGTCACTTAAACAGAATGGCGAGGAAAGATTAGCAAAACAAGTGTTCTCTGCCAGGTTGGCAGCAAAACGACCCAGAGGAAGACCAAGATATAGGTGGATTGATACGGTACAAAGTGCCTTAGACGATAGAAATATAAGATCTGATAATGTTGGAGTCTTGACAAGTAACAGACTGATTTGGAAGAAAATTGTAGATAGGAAATTAATAACGATGTAAATTTTTCATGTAGTACTATCATATCCTGTACACCCCTTGAGGGTACATAGCAGGAATTTGATGATGATGATGAATTTATGGCCATGAGATATTTGCAGTTGTCTGCCATACAATCCCCCCCCCCCTTTCACCAATGGATAGTACAATTACTGGAGGGGGGGGTGCCTGAAACATAGAGGTTGGTAAGGGATTATTACTGGATTAAAGCAAATTTTTTCATAGAATGGGGATGATAGGAGGACAAGGAGAGTGTGATTTTAGGTTTTTTTGCATGGGGAAATGGTAGCTTATTGAAATGCATTGCTTGAGCATGTGGTGACTGCAGAGAATGCATTTAAGGCACTATGTGAGTGGCGGTGCAATCTCCCATGATGAATCTTTAAGGACTCTATGAAAGATCCGATGATGATAATAAATTGTTGAAAGATTTTTGTATCCTTTTGTCACTGACAAATAGGATCCCCCCCAGAAATTTGGATTTTTGGCTCCACATCTCAAAAACAAACTGCAGAAACATACCCCCCCCCCCCCCACTCTCCGAAACCCACTAGCAGTTTGGGCTAGAAGGATGCAGACTCACTGCCCATTTATCTTCATACAGTTACTTGTGTTAAAGGAACTCGTTAGGAATGAAAGGTATTAGAGAATTTTATTTATTTATTGCTTCTTAATTCAACAGACATACTCATTTAAAACTGATTCAAATTTTGTGAAAGCTCTAATAATCCTAAAAATTTGCTATTGTATTCATCATCAGTGTTTTCTTGAACAGCGAAATGCTATATCCAAAAATATAGCATTTCACTATTCATGAGCTTGGAAGCTGAAAGGATGTTTTTGCCATTAGTCTGTTTTATTTCATCTTTGTAATTTTTTTTGCCACTTGTAATTAATAGGTGATTCAGATTCTCTTATATAAACTGCATGATGTTTCTTAGCTGTAGTAAGTATGTAGGGTTCTTTTAATTCTCAGAAGCTTACAACAAAACAAAATGCACCATCTTACTTAACCAAATAAATCTGCCATCGCAATCAATATTTTCACAGCTGGATAATTTTTTTTTTCGTTATCAGTCATTTTCTGTTCACAACTCTTAAGATATTTCCTAGCTGTAGTAAGTATGTTTAATTCTTGTAGTTCTGGAAAGCTTGTAACAACACCATCTTTCTTAACTGAATAAATCTACTGTCAGCAGTCAGTGTTTGCACCACGCAATTTTCTTTTCATCATCAGCCATTTTCTGTCCACTGCTGTACAAATGTCTCCTGAAAATTAATTTACTCTTCTGCCTATGTTGACAACCAGCTCTTTAATCTTATCCTTCCAACGTCTCTTTTGTTTTTCTAGAACGATCTTTTCATTTCTGAAATAGAATTCAGATATCCTTGTCCATGTTTGAATATTTCTCCTATATATGAGGATTTTTTGACTGAGCTGTCAACACTGTCATTTTATGCACAAATGCAATTAAGTTAATGCACAAATGCATTAACTTGTAACTTAACATCTGATACCCGCAGTGCAATGGTGGTGGTTGTGTTCTGTTGTGTGCGTACATGCATGCATGTGTGTAATTTTCATAGTAAAAAAAGGGATGTTTTATATATTTTAAGACAATGTTTGCTGTAGAATTTTGTAGGAAACAAAACTCAAAAAAAGTTCAAGAGACATTTCAGATGCTACAGATTGCTGACTGAACCTCACAGAGGCAGCGAACTGAGCACCATTAGGTAGGTAACAAACATTTTAAAGGTGGTGGCAATGCTTGTTGAACAATGCTGAAGGGAGATCATTCAACCATCACAGATCCAATTAACATAAAAGATAATTGATTGTTGAAGAACAGAGGATTATTGTTATGGAAATTGCTCTGCCAGTTTAAATGTGTCATCGGAAAGGATTCACACATTGTTGAAGTTGAGCTGTAGATATACAAGATGGGTTCTGCTTTATCTCAGTGAACTTTTTTTTTTTTCATCCATAAACATTTTAAATCATTTTAGATTAGATATTATGACAGATTCAAATCAGAAAGCAAGTGTTTGGAAACACAGAAACTCACCACTATGAAAGAAATTCTTCAGTCTCATGAGAAAGTGAAAATATTGTTTTATTAGTATTATTATACTAATGTGTAAGTGTCAAAGCTATATAACCGAGAGGAGACCTCCACATAGCCTACAAAGGGATGTAGAGAACCGACCAGGGCTTCTGACCTAACGTCCAATCTTCACCTTCTTGTGGTGCACCCTGTTAGGTATTGTCGTGACGACTCTTTTCTGTCGTGTTTTAATTCTATCTAGTTTCAAGTCACTTTTATGAATAATACAACTAATTACGAAATGATCACCGATCCAAAAGTAGGGAAATTTATATTTATACTGCGCCACCCTATTCTTAGATTAGTCTATATAAATAGTAGGATCAGTTCTAAATTAAGTTAACAGTCATCTCATTAGGCCGAATCATCTATTATCATTTTTACTTGGGGTTCCCGCAAGATTCGAATATTTATGAACGGTGCAATAATAAGGAATTCAGGCAAACACAATATTTAGATCAACAAAATAAAACATTTAATATATGATATGGTTAACAAATACAAGAACTCTATTTTAAAATGGAACTATACAATTAACTTAACACTTCGTCTTAGGTCACTGATGCTAATTCAATGTTCTAACTTTCATATACTATTCACAGTCTCAAAAACACAAATCTTCTTCTCTCAAGTTAATATAACAATTTCACATTTTATTCAGTCTTCACAAATCTATCAGCTCAATGTTTATATTCACAGCAGGCAATAAACTACGTAAGCTATATTCCAATCAAATATATTCCCGGACCTTGAGCATCGGAGGTATATTACAGTTAATGCTAGAATAGAGAAACTTATACAACTACTCTTACCAGACAAATTCTTCAATACATCAAATTATTGAGAGAGCACTTATGAATTAACTTAATTAACATTAGCGGAACACACATAACAAATATTCTTCATAGTTTAAACTGTATTACTGTAAGTCGCACTTCGCTATTCCATACAACAGTAATTAGGTACTAATATCTTTTCCTGTTCACTTTTCTCCAAGTAACCAATATAACCTTTTCCTAGGGCAACATAGAATTTAATCGTAATCCAGATTAACTAGAACTAATCAGAATTTTCGCATTGACTGTCCAGTTTCCTTTTATCTGATTACGGTATCAACCTTTCTTCATAACAACAGCAGTTTTCGCTTATAACATTAAACTTTATGTTTCACTACTTATAGGTTCACTTCCGAACACCATACTCATAAATCTCTGCCCTGAGGATTATATAATCTTGGTTCCGCAAAACTCTCTCCTCCTTCTTAATAATAATTCTTCTCTATCTCATCTATCTTATCTATAACCTCCCTCTTCTTTTCCTTTCTCCCTATATATCTCTCTCTATATATCTATGACCTTCACTCCCACCTTACGTTCGAACGCCATGCTCTACTCCACTCGTGGTTGTTTACGCGTGCGTCTCCATGACAACAGACTGCACGTAAACATTTCGCTAATGTAATGTATGGTCTAATATTATTCATGAGTGATTACATAACATTAAATATTTCACAAAATAAAACAACAGAATATTTAAGCTACTTCTTTAACTTTTTGATTACGTATACAGTTAAATATAAATTAACACTTTACGTTACACCATATATATTTAGTTACACAAAATTCTAAACATATTATTATTTTATAAGTTAATAGCAGGACAGATTTTGAGTAAATATTTAATTAGTAATTCTTAATTAAGGAATAATAAATAAATTTATATGAACCATGATTAATATTTAATAAGCAATGTTAAATGTGAATGAAAAATAATGAATTACATAACATGGCTTCATTCACAATTTAACAGTATCTACCTGGATACTGAATGAATGAGGATGGGCTGGCAATTTAGGATTTAGCCAACCAAATTATATTTTATTGGCTTAAACCAAAATTTTAAATGATGGTACAACATGACAGAATTCCATGCCTGCTGGGGCGTCACACAATTAACACGTTCGCTGCCAACTATGAGTATACTCGTAGTTGGTGTATGAGCTGCACGAGCCAGCTATGAGTATACTCGTATGACACTTACCACCGGCAACAAGATTACCGTACTGACCTTGAAGAAGTGAAAATGCCTGGCTTGTGGAGCTAGCGGTAAGCGTCATATGAGTATACTCGTATGACGCCTACCGCCAGCAATGAGATTACCGTACTGACCTTGAAGAAGTGAAATTGCTCGGCATACGGGAACAGAGTATGCCGAAGTAGCATGGCAGAGAATGTGGCAAACAAGCCCCCCCCCGTTGTTTTCACCAGAGAACTAGGGCAAACAGTGAAAAGTCAGCTACTGGAACAAATCTAAAACTTACCTCAACTCAACATCACCAGAGTTAAACATCGGTACTATCAACATAAGAAGCCTGAATGGCAAAGAAATGAAGCTCATTGAGGAATTGAATAAGTACCAGATCGACATAATAGGGGTGACTGAAACAAAAAAAGACAAACTGCTGAGACCTTTCTGAGCAATAAATACAAAATGTTATATTCAGGCAATGACAATCAATGAAAAGAAGGAGTAGCCATAGTATTCAACAGAAAATACGAGGCTCATCTTCTTGAATGGCAGGCAGTGTCAAGTAGAGTGATTTGGACAAATATCAGAATGGGGAACTGGAAAACGAGACTTTTTTTGTGCCTATGGTCCCACAGAAGGTTCTACTAAGGTAGAAGTGGAGGAATTTTTTGAGGCTCTAGAGAAAGCTACTGACACAATGAAAAAGGAAAAGTTAGTCCTTGTTGGGGATCTAAATCGCAGAGTGGGAAGTGATTGTCAGCCATACAAAAATGTTTTGGGAAAATTTGGAGAAAAGAGCAAAGCTAATAATGGCAAATACCTGTTGGATTTCTGCACAGGACATGGACTGGTTATTACTAACACCATGTTCCAACATAAAAATGTGCACAAATTCACATGGAGAGAAGAGGCAAGGAATAAGAAAAGTCTCATTGACTATGTTATTGTTGATAGTGATGTTTACTCCCTGGTGCAGGACACCAGAGTGTACAGAGGATTTTGAAATTGGAAGTGATCACTATTTAGTCTTGAGCAGGATAAAATTGAATTTCACATTGAAAAGAATAACATGTAAGAAAGTTTTAAAGTGAATAAAAGTTGAGCAGCTCTCAGATGTGAACTGTAGAATAAAATACACAAATATTATTCAAGAAAAAATGAAAGAGTTTGACAGCAGAACCAAACTTTGGAGATTCAGTGACAAGCCCTGAAGAAAACCCTGATTGATTCAGCCAGAAAGGCATGTGGTGAGGTTGTGTGCAAGAATAGAAAAATATCAAAAGTTCCTGGCAAATAAGTCAGCTTGTGCTCTTAGAGAATACATGGACAAATGTAAGAAAGCTAAACACTGTGTAGAACTGGCTAAACAAAAGTCATAGGAGGATTTTGGCAAGGACATAGAAAATAAATATCAAGAAGGTAGCAAGATATTCTGGGTTGTTGAAGAAGCTCAGAAATGGAGGAAAGAGTGCTGTAAAAGGAATTAGAGATGATAAAGATGACATGAAAACAAGAGAAAAAGATATCCTTGAAATATGGAATAATTACTTTGAAAAACTGCTAAATGAAACAAGCAGTGATGACAGCACAGTGGTAAAAAACTGACCAGGCATGCAGTCAGGAATACATATTTATACTTGAAGTAGAAAAAGCCATCAAAAGCTTGAAATTTGAAAAGGCAGCAGAAGTAGATGATATTCGAACCAGAAATGCTCAAGTATGGTGGTATAAAAGTCGTACAGTTGCTGCACTGCACTGCATAGTTCAGAAGGCCTGGACAGAGAGACAAATTCCAGACGATTGGAGTAGAACTCTCATTATACTCATATATAAAAAGGGAAATAAAACTGAATATGAGAATTACAGAGGTATTTCATTACTGACTGTTCCTGGTAAGATATATGCAAGTATACTTGAGAAACAGTTGAGAAGTATTGTGGAAGAGAAGCTTGGTGAAGAACAAGCTGGATTCAGGCGAAATAGAGGCTGTCAGGATCAGATTTTCACTTTACGACAGATAGGTGGGAAATCATGGGAACATAACAAAGATCTGTATTTAATTTTTGTAGATCTGGAAAAGGCATATGACAAGCTGCCAAGAGAGAAGCTGTTCCAAATGCTACAGTTATATGGTGTTAATGGGGCATTATATCAAGCAATATTTAGTCTTTATTTGAGTTGTAAGTCAGCAGTTAAAATTGAAGGAAGTACACGAAGATGGTTTAATGTTAAATCTGGTGTCTGACAAGAATGTACATTATCCCCTCTCTTATTCATTATTTATATGGATCACATTATGAAGGAAAGTGGTATTAAACATGATATCAAAATTGGAGATGTTAATGTCAGCTCTTTGCTTTATGCAGATGATGTTATACTTCTAAATAAATCCGCTACAAGTCTACAAGATTCCCTGACTAAATTGAATAACTGTTGTAATAGATATGGTATGAAAGTCAGCAATAAAAAGACAAAGGCAATGAAAATAGGCAGAAACATTGAAAATGTCAACTGCATTGTGAATGGAGAACTTATAGAACAAGTAAAACATTTTAGCTCTGTAGGCATGATTTTTAGTGAAGATGGTAAGTTAAATATGGAACTAGACAACAAAATCAACAACACTGGTATGGTAGGAAGTCAACTGAATAAATTTATATGGAATAAGAGAAAAATTAGCCAAAATATTAAATTAGCTGTATACAAGATAGTGTTTAAACCAATTATAACTTATGGATCTGAGACCTGGGTTAGAAGTAAAACACTTGACCAATGACTAGAGACTGCAGATATGAGAGTCCTGAGAAAGATTAAGGGCATGAACAGATGGCATCAGTGGCAATATCATATTAAAAACAAGGATATTAGGAAAGAACTTGATATTGTCAGCATCCATAAATGCATTAGCAGAGCTAATCTCAGGTGGTATGGTCACTTAAACAGAATGAGAGAGGAAGGATTAGCAAAACAAATGCACTGCTTCATTTGCAGGAAAAAGACCCAGAGGAAGACCAAGATATAGGTGAATTTATACAGTAAAAAGTGCCTTAGAAGACAGAAATATAAGACCTGATAATATTGGAGTCTTGAGATTTAAGAAACTGATTTGAAGGAAAATTGTAGATTGGAAGTTTGTAATGATGTAAATTTTTCATGTTGTGCTATCATATCCTGTACACCCCTTGAGGGTATATATCAGGAATTTGATGATGATAGTAGTATTATTATTCCTGACTTCCATGGAGTCATAAGGCTTATCATTTAAGACCCATCCTAACAGAAAATTTATCATGTTACTTCTTAAACATATTTACTACATACACTCTCATCTGAAAAAATTTCCCCATTATCAGTATATTAAACTACCTATCATCATCTTTGGATAGGATAATATGGAAGGGATAATATGTCTCAATTACATTATCCCTTCACCTTCTGATAACACGTAAACTGCAATTTTCATATCCTTAGTCTGTCCTTGTAGCAAGCACTCAACAATGCTGATGTCATTTTTGTTATCCATCTCTTATACACTCTCCAAGGTTACTTCATCCTCTTCAAAATCTCGCGACCAGCTCTGAGTACAATAATCCTAATGTGATCTGATCAGGACTATACAATGGGACTGCCATTCTTTTATCTCTCCCCTACACTATGAACAGCTCCCCATCATTCCTCCTCTTTTTCTTTCATTGTCTTCCCTGTTCTTTGCTCTATTTCTCCTGAGTCTTTTTACTGTCCTGTTTTCCAAAGCACCATCACTGGAATCCAACACCCTACCTCTGTGTTTGCCACATCCAGGAAGGAAGATTCTGGTAGTCATGCATGACTTTGACCTCTGCTTCAGCAAAATGGGGGTGGGGAGGTCCTGGATGGGCCGGCCAACATCAATTGGCTAGTGGACTTGCCTGCAAGGGTCAACAGTGTTGTTGTAGTAAGCCTTTTATTCCCACCCTCTGGGATAACCCTGTTACCCCAGAGGGTGGGAATTATGCTCTTTACTACTAATGGGTAGAAAAGAGCATGATAAGAAATCTTCCTCTGCAAAAAAAAAGTTAAATGTGTCAGCTATCAGGTACATCATCTAGATAAGAAAACATGAAAAGCATATTGAACTCATATGCCTATTTCAAAACCTGATAATTTCAACATTCCTGAACTTTATGATCATCAGTTCTTCTCTGTGAAGTAAATTACTTGCTCAAACTGTTATGGTATAACTCCTGGACCATTTCCTAAAATGATACCATTTGATGAGAATCCACTTATCAAGAAAATTATGGCAACAGTTTCATTGAAAAAGAAACCACTAGATATATCCACAAAAAAAATGGAATCTTCTCTATCTACTGAAAATCCTGATGCATCAGGTGATGAATTGAACATTTTTCCAGAGGAAAAGATAGACACTAGCCACCCATACTTTCAAAATTAGTTGTACCTTTATCAGGTTTATGTTTATTGGCCTCAAATGCTCGGAAAATGGACAAGTCTAAAGCCAAAACAATAGGAAAATTTTTGCAGTAAAACCTTCATGGGTTTCACCAAAATAGTACTCAAGACACTATGCAAGCTCCTTTTTGCCATGCAAAATATGTACTTGCCTATCCATTTTTTTATGATATGTTCCAGTAAGTCAATAGAAGCTCCACAGACTGATGGGTGCTGCATCTGACTTTCAAGTTTAAAAGATTTTTTTGGAATTTTTTTTAATGAAAAAGGATTATTTTATTCAGTCTGCAGCTACATGCTAGCTGTCAAAATCTACTTGCCATAGGTAAGTAAGCAAGCATATTTGTCAAGCCCTGCACCAAAATATTGATAATATCAATAATCTGTTTCTGTCTGCAAGAAACATTTAAAACTCAGTTCAGGTTCTGTCTTTTAAGGAATTTCACTTTTATTTATAAGGACAGAACTGGAGATGGCCCTGCTTGTGGAATAGCTATTATAGTGGGCAACCATACTTCTTGCAAACATATCCAGTTTTATACTGCTCTGGAAACAGTAGTGATTCGCCTATCTGTGGGATTTTATTACAATATGTTCCATTTAATACCCCATCTGCTCTAGTAGTATAGCCAAGTGAAAAAACTTCCATCAAGATCAATCTCATTTACTTCACAAACTGGTGGTATTAAATGGAACATACTGTAATAAAATCCCACAGATAGGCGAATCACTACTGTTTCCAGAGCAGTATAAAACTGGATATGTTTGCAAGAAGTATGGTTGCCCACTATAATAGCTATTCCACAAGCAGGGCCATCTCCAGTTCTGTCCTTATAAATAAAAGTGCACGAAAGGTTGGATATTAGATTAGTGCATTGTATTGGTGACTGGCTATCTGATAAGTATCAACAAGTTGTGTATGGGGGGAGCGATATCCAGGAAAAGGAAAGTCGCTAATGGAGTGCCTCAGAGGTCTGTTTTAGGGCCATTACTGTTTAACTTGTATATCAATGATATTAGTGGAGATTTGGATACAGATATTCAGTTGTTTGTAGATGATACAAAGTTGGGACGAACCATGAAGAGTAGTGAAAATGTTGTGGCTTTACAAGAAGACTTGAATAAATTGAGTAATTGGGCACGGAAATGGGGATGTGATTTCAATGTTGCAAAATGTAAGGTTTTAAAATTTGGAAAACAAAGATGAGATGCAGAATTTATGCTTGATGAGGATATATTGTTGGAGGTGGAGGAAATAAGAGATCTGGGGGTGGTAGTGGATAAGGATCTAAAATTTAGGGGACACATAGCCAAAATTGTGAAGACAACACAAATGCTTCTGGGAATGATGATTATTATTATTATTGTTGTTCCGGGAAACTCCAAGGAGTCGACAGACTCATCGAGGGAGGCCCTAACATCATGTCTGGAACAACTATTCAACATTTACGCAGTATCTATCATATCTTGCCTTGAACTCATTCACGGTCGTAGCACCCACAACAGACTCTGGAAGCTTATTCCACTCATTCACCACTCTCCAAGTAAAAAACCTAGCTCTAACACCCTTGTCAACCACGCTCTTGCCCAGCTTCCATGCATGGCCCCTAGTCCTCCCACCACCAGTCATATTTTCAAAAATATCTTCTGGATCTATCTTATAAAAACCCTTCAGTAATTTGAATGTCTCAATCATATCACCCCTCCTTCGCCTATCATCTAATTTCTGCAACCCACAAATCCTCAACCTATTCTCATAAGGTTCATTCCACAGACCTGCTATCATCTTGGTCACTCGTCTCTGGACCCTCTCCACTTCCTCCCCATCACGAAGAAACCCTGGTGCCCATAACTGGGCACAGAAGTCCAGATGGGGTCTTATCAAGGCTCGATACAGAGGAACAATAACTTGTTTGTCTCTGCATGTTAAAGTATTTTTCATAAGCCAAGTGATTTGGTGAGCTGTTTTAGTTACTTTTGCAATGTGCCCCCTAAACTTCAACTCCCTATCCACCAACACATCCAAATCCCTGGCCTCATCAATCTCCTGGAGTACGGTTCCACCTATGCGATATACTGCTGCTATTCTTTTCACCCCAAAGTGCATAACCTTACACTATGCCACATTTAACTGACATCCATTTTTCCTAGCCCAGTCCTCCAAACTATCCAAATCATCCTGTAAAATTTTGACATCCTGTGCACTCACAATTGCTCTACCCAACTTTGCATCATCAGCCAACAAGTGAACACTTCCTCTCAAATCCTTTCCAATATCATTGATGAACAAATTGAAAAGCAGTGGTCCAAGAACAGAGCCCTGCGGCACTCCACTAGTCACAAGACATCTTTTTGACTCCACTCCTGAATAAACCACTCTCTGGTGTCTCTCCTTCAACCACTCTCCTATCCATCTTACCAACCCTATATCTATCCCCATCTGCTCCAGTTTACTGATTAGGGTTCCATGTGGTATCCTGTCAAAGGCCTTGGCAAGGTCCAGTAGTATCACTGTAAACCCATTACCCCTATCCAGTTCAGCTGTCACTGTGTTATAAAACGTGAGCAAGTTACTGAGGCATGATCTACCCTTCATGATGCGAAGGACACTGACTTGTAGAAGTAGGGAGATTCTTGTTCCATTGTATAAGGCTTTGGTTAAGCCACACATGGACTATTGTACCCAGATTTGGTCACCAGGTTTTCAGAAGGATGAGAAGATGTTGGGGGGGGGGGGTCCAAAGGCGACTGACTAAGGTAGTTTCTGACCTCTGGAATGTCAAGTATGAGGAAAGATTGAGAAGATGTAATTTGCAGAGTCTATTGGACTGGAGGAAGAGGGGAGATATGATAGAGACCTACAAGTTGGTAAGGGGTTGTTATAGGATCAATGCTGGAGAAGTTCTACAGAAAATAGTGGGAGATCGGGGAAGAACCAGAGATCATCCCTGGAAACTGTATAAAGAGTGTGTGAGTAGGGGAGTGAGAGGAAGGTTTTTTTCGTGCAGAGTTGTAAATGATTGGAATGCCTTGCCTGAGAGTGTGGTGTATGCAAGGAGTTTGAGTGTGTTTAAAACATGGTATGATGAGCTGTGTGTGCATGATAAAAGGACCTCCCAGATGAGTCTTTGACTCCATGAGGTCTTGGGGTAATAATGATAATTGTTATATATTTGGTTTAATTCTTTATCCAAGTGTAAGCAAACAAAGTTTGCACCTGAAGTATTTTCAGGACTGGGACAACTCGTGGTAAAGGTGGAGTAAGTTCTGATCACTTGCCTTATTATCTCCAATAATGCAAAGCACATATCCTTATGGGTAAGTATAATGCTTAGTATTATACTTACTATTCATATTCCGTACTTTTGCACTTACTCCTTATCCACTGTTACAGTGAGATACTTAGCCTTGTAAGTTACTTTAAAGCAAACCCCCATCAATATGTCTACTATGATCTCTTCACATGAAAATGCACTGGGCAACTGCTATCTGTTATGATTTGTCCCTAGTTCTAGCCTAATTCTAATTGTCTTTTAGGTACTCCATATAAGAATCTTTCATTATCACCTTACTCAACCTAGTATTTTTTATTAAACAGTTGGATATCTCCCTAGAGGCCTTCCTGATATCTCTTTTATAAAAATTGATTGACACAATAATAAAGCAGTTGCATACTTCCACATCTGGCCACCAATTCTGAAGCTGGATACTATACTGGTCATGCCATTTGTTTTCCCCTCCAAGTGAGATGTCTGTTTGAGATAGAGGGTAGTACCTCTCACAGATCGTGATAGTACTGGCCTTTTCTTTCTTCATCTTTTTCTGTTATTGCTTTGTGTATTATATTCTTTGCTCTACTTTTATGGATCTTTTTTACTGTTCTGTTTCTCCATACTACTGAGATCCATTGCCCTGCTGGTGTGTTTGCTATGAGCAAGGGAGCTCCAAGTTAGTTTAGTCCCTTCCTTGCACTTTTTCCCCTTCTTTGGTAACATGGACAGTCATGGATGGTCCTGCCAGGATCAGTTGGCTGGTTGACCTACAAGAGCAAGTGGTGTTTTCAATAAGTCTGCAGTCTCTTTTAGGGCCAAAAGTTTGCTGTTGTGCTGGTGTATTGTTCAGGTTAGCCCTGTAATTCAAATGATAAATTGTTTGCTGTATAGTGGGCATCTATGTGTCACTGCATTGTGTCTGAGGAACTCTGAATTCTTCCTCCTGCTGAGAACGGGTCTTTCATCTGCAGGTTTATTAAGATCCTCAACAGCCCAAGCTGAGTATGGAAACCATAGCAACATCTGAATAGAGCAAGAAATGAAATAGAAAACATCAAAGTCATATACAAATATAAAATCTTTTCTTGTTGTATGTTTGACAGATGAATGTCTGATTTGGAAAATATCACCTTTTTTTTATCCAGACAGATTGTGAAAGGTTAGCTGGATTCCTAAAAGTTGTGAAAAAAACTCCATTCAGGTGATGTTATCATTGTAATATCCTCTGAACTTTTCTCCAGGGTTTTCAAATGCTTGGAAATGCTTATTTGTTGGCGGTACATGTTAATTTATTTTCACAGTACTGATGACAACAAGGAATGATAAGAAAATAATTAATATTTATTGACTTATTTGCTGATATTTCGCTGGTATTATATGCAACATCTTCAGAGCACAAAAACAGCAGGTCACAGTACACAAAATAACAATAATTTGGTATAACAGTGGGATTAATACATCCGGCACTATTGTTATGGCAAGTCGGGTCCAGCAGACCATGCCTTGGATACTCCTTCACACGGGATCAAATTGAGGAAAACAAAATTGCTACACAGAAGTCATAAGTCAGAGACATTTATTTTTGGAATCAACATCAGCTTTATAGCATACTCCAAACCTCAGCAAGTATGGCTGTATAAATTTACCAGAAATCTGTTAGATAGTCATTTTAAGATCTAATTAATACTTGTTTTCTCTCTTTTTCCAACATAGATGGCACCAATTAGGACTTTAGTTCCTTGTGTTGTCCGTTACAATTTTTTAAACTAGTCACTACTCACTACTAACTCTTATATCAAATTATTGTTGTTTCGTGTACTATGACAAACTCTTTTTTGGGCTCTGAAGTGAAGATGCTGGATATAATATCAGCGAATAAGTCAATAAATACTATTTTCTTATCATTATGTGTTGTCATCAGTTACGAGAAAATAAATTAACATTTTCTCAGGCTGTAATATTAGAATTGTAATATTACAGCCTGAGAAATAAATATTAAATATTAGACCTCCTCAGTGGTCCTGATAAGGTGATTTACCCTTGAATTAAAAGATCGAGGTGTGATATCCATAAGAACAATTCTCATACATAATGTTATCCTAGTACCAACCAGGACTAAAAATCCTCCAGCATCAGTGAAAACCAGGTATCTAAGTTGTCATGTTAGACTGTATATTCTGAACCCTATATGCTGCTTAAATGTCAAAAATAAGTCATCATGCTCAAACTGCCTGTTGTAACTCTGCCTTCTGTGCCAGTTGTGGCTGTAAAGAGCATGAGAATGAAGACTGAAAATGCCAAACACCCAAATGGGATGACTGCAAGTGAGAACATCTAGCCTACTTCACAGCATCTAAAGGTGGAAGAATGAAAAAGAGATTCAAAAACTCAAGAGAGAGCAGAACATACTGAGGGGATGCATATCGCCTCACTATTGAAAACATACCAAAAATGCTTCCACCATATTTTCCATCACTAGTTCAAAAAATAATCAATGAATCATATCTTTCAGATATGATCATAACCTGAAGATTTCTGATAAACTGATATATGATCCTCAGATAATAAAAGACATACTTTCAGATCCATTAGTTGATGGTATGTATACTTCTGCTCACCCCTTCCTCTCAGGAAGTAAATAAAACTATTAAATTACCAGTGTCTTAAATGGAGTAGAATTTAATGGCATCTTGGATATCTTTCCTGAGGCAAAGAGATAGACATTACCCATGCACACTTTCCTAAAAGAGGAAAATCCAAGACTCATAATAGCAAATCCAAAACCCAGAATCCAGATGCATCAACCAAACATAACTAACAACTCCCTGCAATCGAAATATTGGAGATTTCACCAAAACATAGATGATGTTGAGTCCTTTTGCTGAGACATAGTCCAGTGGATTTCTATCTGCAAGTGATATTTAAAATCTGGTGAGAATGCTGTGTTGTATTATACCTCCATCTTATGCAAGGACAGTGTAGGGAAGATGGATATGCCCATGGACGAGTTGCCATCCCTGTAGACACCCATATCACAGACACATTACTTGTGTCTGTACTATGGGATGATGTAAATGGCCTCAATACCCTGCAGTGTATTGAGTGTAGAATATAACATGTATGGGATTCATCATTTTCCCTTGATATCCATTTTTTACATGGGCAAACATGTATTCTATCACAGATATCACATGATACATTTGCCATCAGAGACAAAAGTATTCATGATCCAATTCACATCCTCACTAGATCAAAACATCAAGGTGGTCTAAAAACAGAATGAATGTGTGATTGCACATTCAAAAATAATTGCAGATACAGTTGGGGAAAGTTTTCCATAAACATTAGCAAACATACTCTTACTCTCTAGAAATCCTGGTCCTGAAAAGCAAAGCAGAAAAACATTAAATTTTATTCACTTTGAATTCTCTGGAAAATGACAATAGGCCATTCAAGAAAGAACTGAAATCTGCTTTGCTTCAAAACCAACTATCATAGGACCAGAAGATATTCATCATGGGATGGTTAAATATCTCACCATCCTCCACAGGTCAACTGCTCTACTTAACAGAATTTTTCTGTAAGAATGAATTTCTGGAATACTAGCAAAACACAGTTATTTGCTTTTCAAAGCTAAGTAATGATCTAAAAAAAATATCAATCAATTATTATCCAGTTGTTCTGACCAGCTGTTTTTTTTTTTTTTTTTTTTTGCGATCAAGACGGGCAAACAAGTGCTGCTATCTCTTAGTACCTAACCCTGACAGGATGTGTTACTGTCTGAAATAATATGGGTTCTTCAGTTGATTTTCTTGAGTTTGTGGGACAAAAAAAACCTCAGTTTCTAGGAGAAAAAACATGCTTGCCCTTGCTAGAAATCGACTGACTCGGACACCAGTCAAATCAAAGAAAGCCTTAGAAAAAGTTTCTCCAGTCAGCAGCTAGACTTGAACTTAAGTCTATCTTTGGGCTGCTTAGTGCAGAGGATGCAAGCACCACTTCCACTGAGCTACACTTCACATCTATGATGATATGTCACATAGGAGGCATGTAAACTCTGCTTTTTTTTATTTATTTATTATTTTATTTTCTAGAGTATTTCAGAAGTTTGGTATATCGTGTGTTTCATAACCTCATCACATTGTCATTCTTTTTTTGTTAAATGTTATTATTATTCCGGGCAACTCCAAGGAGTCTGCAGACTCATCGAGGGAGGCCCTAACATCATGTCAAGAACAACTCTTCGACATTCACGCAGTATCTTACCTTGCCATGAACTCATTCACGGTCGTAGCACCCACAACAGACTCTGTCAGCTTATTCCACTCATTCACTACTCTCCAAGTAAAAAACCTAGCTCTAACACCCCTACTAACCACATTCTTGCCCAACTTCCATGTATAGCCCCTAGTCCTCCCACCACCAGTCCTATTCTCAAAAATATCTTCTGGATTAATCTTATAAAAACCCTTCAGTAATTTGAATGTCTCAATCATATCACCCCTTTTCCACCTATCAACCAATTTTTGCAACCCACAAATCTTCAACCTGTTCTCATAAGGTTCATTCCACAGACCTGCTATCATCTTGGTCATTCGTCTCTGGATCCTCTCTATCTCCTCCCTGGCGCCCATATCTGGGCACAGTAGTCTAGATGGTGTCTTATCAAGGCTCGATACAGAGGAACAATAACTTGTTTGTCTCTGCTTGTTAAAGTATTTTTCAGAAGCCAAGTGATTTGATGAGCTGATTTAGCCACTTTTGCAATGTGCCCCCTAAACTTCAAATCCCTACCCACCAACACTCCCAAATCCCTGGCCTCATCAATCTCCTGGATTACGGTTGCTATGATGCTGCAGAAAAGTAATTTTTGGTCGTCATTGTTGTACAGAAAGATTATCCTTGACTACATATCCAGAATATTATCATGAGGAGGATGATAGGAAAAATATAAAGCAAAAAATATATATATATAAATATTTATATATTTATTTAGACATTTATTTATATTTATTTTATCACACACACACGTACACAAAATATATTTCTCAAGCACACTCATTGGGATTAAAGAAATAGTTTATTTTAGTGGAAAATTTGTAAATGTAAAAGGGACTTTCCTTTATGTGAATAGTTATGCTCTGGGATTTTTGCCAAGGGTTTTGGATTAGTTTGATGTTGTGAAACTTGACTGCATCTGTTTTGTTACACATCTGTAAATGGAATGAAATGTTTGAATGTGTCACCTTATTTCAAAATACTTTCATTTTTCTGTAACATAAACATATAACAGTAACAACTGAAATGTGCAATAAAACTAATTTTACATAATTCCACTTTAAATTCTCATTCCTTAAAATGTTGGTTCTTTACCAAGTCTGATAAGTCTCTTTAAGTGAAGAATCAGTAGCCTTTTTTCTTCATTTGAATGAAGATTTCATTCATTGATTTATTGAGGATTCTTCATTTGAAAAACTGCCTTACATTGAAATCTCTGTCTTCCCTTTTAATCCAAATGCATGCAGCTATTTTGGCCTGAAGCTCAAAATAGTTGCAAAAAATTAACAGCACATATGAAATAATTTTCAAAGGACCACATTTGGTTAGAAAATTTGTACTGTGTCCAAATGGCAGCCATATTTTTTGGTAAACTTGTCAGTACTACTGACTGCAACTTTTGATCCAATTCTGTCGCTTCAATACTACCTCAACCCCCATCCAAATTTTGGAGAGGTGTGGGAGCTTCTTATTAATGAATTCAGTAAATTTCTTGTTTCTATTCAGAATTCACAATATTCTATGCCCCTCTTTAATCTTTCACCAGGATATCTAAAGAATTAGATAGCATTTATACGATTGCTCTGTGGATTTGTTCTCCAGACTTGACTTACATTTTGAGTCACATTTTTTTTTTAATATATATATATCCTCATGTTCTGGTGGAATTGCACATGCAGCTTAGGAATTAGCCTAAATGATTTATTTCTGAGAAGGGAGAAATGTTTACCATTGAATTACTATCATGTTGCTCTAAATTCATTTCTTTCTAAAATGTCGAAATGGCATCAAAATGGCATCAAAATCTTTGAGACATTGAGGTGGGACATGATCCAGAAAAGGTTGAGAAACACTGTCTTAACCCATAAATAATTACTAGTATAGATTCTGTCATGTTAGTCAACTAAGAATCTTGTTTATTTACCTATTTTGGACAGATGCCAAGAAAAGTGTCGAGAAATTTGATTGTTTGTTCTTGAATCTCAAAGCCATTTGATCAAGTAAAATGTGCTATTATTTTATGATATGTCTTCTGGCTAATGCAAACTGTCTTACCAGCAATTTCTCTCTGAATGTATGTTGCATGAGATCGTTGATGGATCTTTATCCTCGCCCTTTGAAACTATGCTGAGGACTCTCTTCTTTCATTTATTCGTTTCCTTCTATATACATTGTCAGGTAATGACTGTACATTTAATTCACAGTTTTGCCAATGTTCCTCTTTCTCATTTCACAAAGCCTTTCACTAAAAAAGGCTGCAAAACTTCAACAATGAATATTTCTCCAAACCATTTTCCTTGGAGTCCACTTGAATGCTAGCAAAGCTTTATCCTATCCTGTTTTGTAAAAATAAAATAAGTTTTTTGGTATTTTTTTAAAAATTCCAGATGTATGGACAAGATGGGATTTCTGTACTTTGAAACATTGTTGAACATCTATTTAACTGTACGCGTTTTAAAAATTAAAATGTTAAATCTATTGAATATTATTCTTGTATTTGAGTGGTACGTTTAACAGCTTATGCAGACATGGCAGGGTACCTTCTCAAACATGTAATTTTTTATCCTGCAAAACAGACAAACCAGCTGGAGAACAATTAACAAACGTAATATACTATACCACCTTCATATTGTTAGCTGTTTTGGTTATATTGTCATTCAAATCAAATCCTTTAAGAGCACACTCTTAAAGGATTTGATTTGAATGACAAGTTAAGTTGATGCCATTATCAAAGTATTATAAAACCAACTGTTTTGTATATAAAAATAGCATAATTGGGAAGTATGTCATGCACACACTTTTTTGTGCCCTTATGCTGGAGTAAAATATGAATGGAAACAAGAATAATATAATAGTAAGCTAGTAAAAGAATAATAATCTTGCATGAAGTCTCTTGATTACTTATTTTATTTGCTTTTAGATCTATATTATTTTGAACTGAATTTCCCTACTTTTTATGTTTCACATCAGAATTCTATTATGAGGGATTCTTTTTATTTACTTTAAATATGATTAATAATGGTTATTTTTTAGGTACCAGATGCTATTAGGAAGTGCCAGAGAGCAGGGATTACTGTTAGAATGGTAACAGGTGATAATGTTAATACTGCACGTTCTATTGCACTCAAATGTGGTATCATCAGACCTGGGGAAGATTTCTTAGTACTAGAAGGGAAAGAATTTAATCGAAGGATACGGGATAGCAGTGGGGATGTAAGTCTCATTTAATTTTATTTCTCTTTTTTATTTTATTATATTTATTTATGTATTTATTTATTTATCAGCCTTTAAGCACACAGTAATTGTTGGTTCACAGGATATCAACTTTCCTAAATACTGCATGGTTTGTTTTCATAATACATCAAATGGTATCTCATCTGATAAATGAGAGCATATTTATTCAAATGGTCAACAAGTAAAACCATTTAACTTCACTGCCTAGATGAAGAAGAATCCCATAAGACTTTCCTTCGAATCAAGCATTAATCAAACTGAATGGAAACATTCACTCTTTCTCCATCTGGTCTGCAGACATTAGGTCTATAGTCTTATTATTCGCAAATATGTGCATTTTGCAAATTCAAGAGCTTTCTTAAAACCTTTTCTGAATTCTACAGAATAGTAGATTTTAGTTTTAAAAGTGCAGGAATACCTTGTATAGCGCGGTTAATTGGTTCCAAGAAGCGTCCGCGTTATGCAAAACCGCGTTGTTCGAGGTCTATTTATAAAGGTTTTCAATTTAATTTGTTTATTACAAAACTTTAGAATAATAAAAATGTTTAAAAATTAAAAAAATAGTTATTTTTATTAACTAAATAACAAATAGAATCCTTTTAAACTGATATAAAAGTTGTAGAAAACAAAACAAATATTGCTTCAACTTTAGCATACAGTAATTTACTTTTTATTAAAGTAGTCTTTTAGTGTTCGTTGAACCATCCTTGTTTTCTTTGTCTCTTCAAGTACTAGATCTCTGTAGCATTTGATGGCATTATTGAGACTGTCTTACTCTGATGCTTCTTTCCAAATTCTGATCGGCATTTATGAGAAAGTCGGAAGCTTCGTCGATTTTTCTCACAAAAGTTGAAATGTCAGCAAAGGAAAATTCTTCAACCATGACATCAGTGGGGTCATCTTCGTCTTCTTCTGCTTCATAGGCTCGTTGTTGCTCCAACTCCAAAAGGGTTTCATCATCCAGATCATTTGAATGAGAATCAATACATTCGTTCACATTGTTACAATCTAAACTTGTAAAACCAAGATCTTTGCCCATCTGCACAATTTCTGTTGAGATTTCCTCTTTCTGTGTTGCAAAGGCAACAAAGTCCTTTGAACAATGCGGCAAGATATTATGCCATACGGCTCTCATGTTGCTTTGAGTCACCTCTTGCCAAGATTCATAAATGTATTGAATGGCATCTTTTATGTTAAATTTCTTCCAAAATTCACTCAAAGTCCAAGAATCTTCTTCTGTTACAGCTTTAATAGATTGTGCAAAAGTTCGTCTTAAATAGTAAACCTTGAAAGTGGAGATAACACCTTGATTCATCAGCTGCAGAATTGATGTTGTGTTTGGAGGGAAAAAATAAATCTTGACATTTTCATCTAAGTCAGTCAATAGAGTTGGATGGCCTGGCGCATTGGTAGTGTCTAGTAAATGCAAAATTTTGAAAGGAATGTCATTCTTTTTACAATAGCTTTTAACTTCAGGGCAAAAACAAGTTTTAAACCAGTCTTCGAAAATTGAACGAGTCACCCATGCTATTTTATTCGAGTGCCAATGAACAGGTAAATTGTTTTTTATAAAGCCCTTAAGAGCTCTTGGGTTTTCAGCTCCGTACAATAAGAGTGGCCTCAATTTTACTAGGAGGACACTTTATACCCAGCTTGTGTTTTTTCCTTCTCTGCTAGAAATGTGTGTGATGGCATTCTTTTCCAGAACATCTGTGATCATCTGTGTAGCCTTCCTCCTTGATAAGCTCCTTCAATTCATCGGGAAATTATTCTCCAGTTTTAGTGTCAGCACTTGCACTTTCACCTTGGATTCTTACATTATGGAGTCCAATACGCTTTTTGAAATTGTAGAACCACCGGCGACTTGCTATAAAAGTTTCACTGGTTGTACCTCCTTCGTTTTCTTTTATTTTGTCATGTAGACTTGTTGCTTTTGCTTGGATTATCATTTGACTCAAAGGAATCTTTTTCTGATTACAATCTTCGATCCAGATCATTAGAAGGCGTTCCATATTTTCAGTTGTAGAAGATCAATTTCTCGCAATCACTTTTGACATATAAGAAGCGGTGCTAATTCCATGTTGTTTAATCTTTTCTTTGCTCTGAATAATTGTTCGTACAGATGACTCATTCATTATTGAATTCTCACATGCTATTTTAGCAAATGAAGTGCCATTCTCGTGACATTTTATAATTAAAATAAAACTTATTTATTACTGACCATTTTCAAAAACAAACTTACATTAGAGCCTACCAACTCCACCTATAAGATCCTAGACAGAGATCCCACAATAAAAAATCATAATGAAACAAACCAACTAATCAGAAATTGTAACATTTGGCCAGAAGAAGTGAAGAGAACACTAAAATCCTCACATCCTATCACTCCAAGACTTATGGGACACCTAAAATACATAAACAGGATATACCTCTCTGTCCAATCATTGATGGAAGATCATCACCAACCTACCTTTTGGCAAAGCATCTTGCAAACTTATTAAATAATAAAATAAGATCAACAGAATCCTATATCAAGAATAGTCAACATTTTGTAAATAAACTCCAAGCCGTTAAGATTGCACCAACAGACATGGTAGCCAGTCTAGATGTTGTATTCCTTTTCACCAATGTACCAGTAGAAGAGGTAATAAACATCATCCAAGATCTCTTTCCTCTAGACATCACACAGATGTTTAGACACTACCTTCAATCTAATTTCTTCAAGGTTTACAACACCATATACCAACAATTAGAAGGCCTGGCAATGGGAAGCCCACTGTCACCATCTTGTCATGGAAAAACTTGAAAAAGAAATTCTCCACAATCTACCCTAGACCATCTTACATGGTGGAGATATGTTGACGATATCTTCATTATATGGCAAGACAGCTTAGAAAACCAGCTTAGAAAATGGAAGATATCTTCATTATACTTCAAACCATCACAAGACACACACAAACTGAGCATTATCCACATGTTGAAATACAGGGCCAGAAAGTTTATATCAGAAGAGGAGGATACACAGACTGAACTCTCACTAATTGCCAACACATTATCACAAAATGGATATCCTCAAAACATCATCATAAAATATCTATACGGTGACAACCCCCAGACAAGAAGAATCATACTCCCAGCACATTTCTACTGTAGTGATCCCTTTCATCAAGTCAATTTCTTATCAAATAGCCAGAATACTAAGAGCCTACAACATCAGAGTGGTCTTCAAACCAACCACCAGCATCAGACAAGTTTTAGGATCCCCAAAAGATAAGGTGCCTTTCTATAAATATCCAGGAGTATATTACATTCCTTGCTCCTGTGGTCTTGCCTACATCGGACAAACTTCACAGAGTTTAGAAATCAGACAAAAAGAACATGTTGGTGATGTAAACCACAACAGAAGTATCTCTTCCAGCTTAGCACATCATTTCTGTACATCTAACCACACAATAGAGTGGCAAAACAGCTCCATGCCATATCGGGATGACGACTACAGAGATCGTTTATTCGATGAAGCCACAATAGTGTTAATAACCGGTGGAAACCTCAACAGAAATCGGGGTGCAATCCTAAACAGTTCATGGAAAAACCTGATCCTCTCTCTAAATCAATCTGAACCACAGCTAGCCAGTAATCACATTACACGTTTACAACAAACACGCATGCATGTTAATGAATAAGAACAATAAGTCCTCTCTGTCATGCGAACATGTAACCTTGGCTACTAGTTGGTTTATGTTTTTTATGTTCCTTTCAATTTGCATTTACTAGTTTTTATGTCTCCGTAAACGCTTTGAAAAAGCCAGACAGTTTGCTGGCGAAACTGGTAGGCTCTAATGTAAGTTTGTTTTTTGTAAATGGTCAGTAATAATTAAGTTTGTATTTTAATTATAAAACGACCAAATATGTCTAGTTTAGACATTTTATAATTTCAAGTTTCTTCTCTAATGTCAACCACTTGAGTTTTTTTGTTACTCCAACAGTGTCTTCTTTGTTTTCTCTCTTTTCACTCATACTTAAATAATAAAAAAAAATATTAAATACTAATATTAACGTAAATAATAAAATGCTGCGGAGAAAGAACGTGTCCATGTGAGAGCCAATCGAATAACTACTGCATAAACATGGCTCTCGACTGTCACTTGCGGCACCCGGGAGTCGCTGATCAGTGTTGACAATGTTAGTGTAATAATGATAAGTGTAATAATAAAAACCACATTAGACCAAAACCCCTCGTTGTTCAAAACCGCGCTATACAAGGTATTCCTGCAATTGGATAGAGACCTAATGTCCATCATCAGGTCTCTGTCCATTTAGGAACTGACTTGTTCACACCATCTGGACCAATCTACAGGAGGGGACACAAGTAATTTAATAGGCCAGTGGTATCCCAAAAGAGGAAACTCACTAACAGAGTGTCATAGGGATCTGTTTTTGGGCCATCATTATTTAATTTGTATGTTGATGATATTGAGATGGGCCTAACTGGAGATATGCAAAGTTGGGAAAAATTATGAGGAACTAAGCAGATGTCACCTTACAGGAGAATCTCAACAGACCATGTCAGTGGTCAAGAGAGTGGAGCTGTCAGTTTAATGTTGCGGAGTGGACTGCAGAATATACAATTAATGGAAAAAGTTTGCAGGATGTGGAAAAAATTGAGCAATCTGGGAGTGGCAGTGGTGGATTTAGGGGTCACAGCACAAAAATTGTGAAATCATCACAACAGTTATGACAGTGCAGAAGCGAAAAGCTTATGGTTCCTTATATAAGGCATTAATCAGGCCACATCTGAACTGCTGTGCATGGATCTGGTCACCTGGTTTGCAAGATGATGATGATATTTCAGAGAGGATTGTCCCGAGAAGATTCACTAAGGCAGTGTGGGGGTCTCTCAAATGTAGGATGTGAAAACAAATGGAGGGAATGCAATTTGCAGCATCTTGTAAATAGAAGGAAGGGGGGGGATATGATTGAGACATATATGCTGCTACTGATGGTTTATTACAGAATAATGTAGAGGAAATTTTTTACAGAATAGAATAGAGGGAGACAAGTGTAGAAAAAGTCATCCTTGAAGCTGTATAAGGAAGGTGTGTGGGTAGAGTAAGAGAGTGAAGAATAGGTTCTTTGCATAGAGAGTAGTTGGCGAATGGAATGTATTGCCTGAAAGTTTGGCATGAAACTGTAAATAGGTTTAAGGCACTGTTTGGCGATACTTTTGTGAGAATGCAACCTCCGTCTTTTGACTCTTTGGAGATCTAATATTGATGATGATGATGATAATAATACCAATAATAGTATTAATAATTTTAAAATTTAAGCATTAATTCTACGTATTAATTTTTATAATTTCATATTATTCCTTTCATTTTTTCTTATGTTCTTATTATTCTTTACATTTGTCCTTTTTTGTGTTCTGTCATCAGTTTGTGATTTGCTGATATTTCCTTTGTTCTGTTTCTCACTATTCTGTCATTTTGTATTATTTCTTTCCCACTGAATACAAAATATGAATAAATATTTTGCAGTACTTCCCCCAGAATTGCATCCAACAGCAGCTGTATTTGACATAAATTCTGATTGTTTGTGAAGGAATTCAGTTTGTGCTACTGTTTTATTGTTTGTGCAAGAGCAAGCTTAAAATAACTGTTTTTAAAGGAAATTACAATGTAGATTAATATTAATTGCAATAAATTTTATTAATATTTCCAGGATTTCAGTAAAGTCAAATTGCCATCATCAGGTAAAACAGAACAATATGATGTGTGTATGCAGCACTGCACTAGGTAAATTAGTCTTAAGTATAGCAACCAAACCTTAACCTAAAGTCCAAAATAGTGTGCCCTATTGGGCTAAAATGGGTGCCATTGGCTATTGGGCTGAAGTACAGAGGATGAGTGCTTCCCAAATTTGGGACAGTTTCATACAACCAAATTTGTTGACATTTGCTTAATTTCTTAAGGTTGAGGGTGATTCAAGGAATAGATTCTCATATTTTGTTTGCTGCAGTGGAGTAGAGCAGCCTTCTTCCAGCATATCCTGTGATAGGTATCTAAGGCATGTTTGCAAGTCCAGAGTGGCTTGCAGATCATGCAATTAAACATAAGTTTAATTGATCCTATATATCATCTCAGTCATTGAAATATCATCAGGGAAACAATATTAAAATTGAAAAACACACACACAAATGCATAAGATAATAAGCAGAAAAATTAGACTGAAGACTAGTTAACCAACAGCACCCTTTATAGTTGCTGTTAGCTAACCTTAGTTGTTGGGCAGAGGCCTAAGAATTAAAGCTTCCCAAATTTTGGGAAGTTTAACATAATAGTGTGTATTGAGATTTTTTTTTTTATTTTTTTTTTTAAATCTGATGCTAATTCTAAAAAGTCTTTCAAGTTTGTATTTGTTGTAGTGAATCATGGTAGTTTTTCCCCATTTGATTCTGCACAAGGTATCTAAGACATGGTTAGCTATACCTGACTGACTGTGTTATGGTGGCAGATGTATTTTTTGTGTTCATTTAGGTGGATCTCCCAGTTTGACATGATATGATAAAGTTGTAAGAACAAGGAACTCTGTAAACACCTGGAACAGAGAGAGGAAGTGGAGGATCCTTGGGAAAGTGGATGAGGATAGCCAGCTTCAGATGAGGTTTGAATGCAGTGCAGAGATTGTACTTTTTTTATATATATATATATATATATATATATATATATATATATATAAGGTTCCCCAGATATAAAGAACAATGATGGCATTACTATAGTCAGCATGTTAAAAGGGATGTGAGCAGATGGGAATGACAATTAATTTCTGAGTGTTTTTGAGTCCCTAAATCTACAAATATGAGTGCTGATCACCATGTAACCCTAAAAGAAAGAAGTAACAATTAATTTGTTGATCACTTTTTTTTGGCATTGGAACCATTAAACAAGTCTTTTCAAAGGATTCTTTACCTCCTGTGTCTGTTCCAGGTGTTTGCAGAGTTCCTTGTTCTTGCAACTTTATCATATCATGTCATCTTATATCAAACTGGGAGATCTGCTAACATCCACCTAGATGAACACAAAAAATACATCTGCCATCATAACTCAGTCTGCAAGGGAAACCTGGATGAAACTGAGATTGGAGGCTCTATTGACAAGGGTTATAATAACACTATATTGTTGAGGGGGGGGGGTGGATGATTTGAAGGTTTGTGTATGTATCTATCCGTGTGGGTGGATTTTCTGTAAACTGAGAGAGAAAAGGTGCCATTGGGAAGATGTGTGATTAGAGTATCTAGAAAAAGCAGGCTATTATTATTCTGGGTTGCTGTCTGGGGTTAGCCAGATAGAGGGTTTGAGAATAGCAGTATCAAAAGAATGTTTTTAAAAATGCTCCATATCAAAATTGGCCCATATCTATACCCTCAGTCTGTTTTTATAAATGGTAATCTTTCCAAGTGAAGTAGCCAGAAGGTGATAAAATTGAAATGATCAATGTTCAGGATCGAAAACATTTTTCAGTAAATTTAGAGTCAGAAAGAAGGATATTGGTAAAAAGAGAAGCGATATCAAAGCCATGATATCATTGTTGTAATTTTTGGAAAGATTTGAATTTTTTTGAATTTTGGAATTTTTTACAAAGGACATCCAGAAAGTAAGTTCCATTTTTAAATATTTTCACTGCAGCTCTGCGATTGCAATGGTGCATATGCATGCTGAGTTTGTTGATTCGTTAGCAAAGCATTGGTGCCATTTTCAGACATTTTCACAATGCGTACACTTCTTGTTGTGTGTTTATAATGTCTAAGAAAATCGATCTGCCCATAGCATGTAAAATCGAATTGCCCGCCGCATGTGAAAGTAGATCAGTTATCTGTTTCTTGAATGCGAGGAACGTTAAAGCAGTTGAAATTCATCAGCAGATTATTGAAGTTTATGGAGAACATGCAATGAATGATTCAACACAACAACGTCTTGCCACCTTTGGCTGGGAACAATTCCATCATCCCCCATATAGTTCTGACCTCGCACCACACGACTTTCACCTGTTCAGACATCTGAAATCCTTACCCTGGTGGTTGGCGGTTTCAAGACGACGACGAGGTCAAAGAAGCAGTCAACACGTGGTTTGCATTATAGGCGGCAACCTTCTACAACTAAGGTATGCAACTCTTGTTGCTCCATTATGATAAGTGCCTCAACAATGGCAGAAACTATGTAGAAAAGTAGTGAAAGATGTCTACTTTAATTTCCAATAAATTTTTTTTTGTAAGTATATTTTTGTTTCTCTGACAGCCCATCAGAACTTACTTTCTGGACGTCCTCGTTTATAAGATGAAGAATGAACAGTAAGTGGGATTAAGGATTTAGTTACTTGTTTTGCTAACTTAACACGTTCATTGCCAAGCTGAAAATTGGAATTTCGTGTGGTGGCCAAATTTTTTTTATTTTTTTATTTAGTTTTTATTGTGCTCAAAATAAGTTAATATATTATTTATATGCTTTTATTATTATGTACATAGGATTTATGTACTCTAAATATCTATTACGCGATATCGCGTGATATGTAATTCGGTCAAATAAGTTATATATTTTACAAATAAAAAACATTTAAATATAATAATTATAACTTTAATTATCAGTCTTTTATAATCACATAGAATTTTTAAAAATAACATAAAAATAGAAAAAAATAATTATCAAAAATCAATATTTATAGGGAACTTACAAAAAAAAAAAAAAAAAAAAACAATACTCAAAATAAATAAAAACCAAACTTCAAGCACGCTAAATCAACGAATAACTAAACAAAATCATCGCGTCGTTGCCTTGTCCGAACGCCGCCACTGTGCGCACTGGCTAACATAAACAATAGACAATGGCTGGCGGCCATCCCCACTCTACGAAAGTCGATCCCATCCCTAGTGGCCAATATAAATATTACGCGCCATTTCGCTGTGGCCGCTATACTATTCTGCTTAGAAACTTGATAGCGACGTCCACGCAATAACGCGTGATCGGCCGCGAAGGTGAGAACTCGTATAACGCGATATCGCGTGATTGGCAATGAACGTGCTGGGGGGGGGTCAATTGCATCTACTATGGGATGGAGAGGGTTATTATTTTATGAATTTTGGGAAATCTGTATATTTGGAGGAGGGGAATGGAATTAAACAGATGAATTTCAGGAGTGATGTTTGTTCATGATTTCTGTGTCTAACTTACATGGGTGGATCATTGTTTTCAGCTTCTGACAACAATTATGCACTTAGTCTTGTAATCCAAACATTGGCAATGAATGCATCATTTAAACAATTCTTATTGGTATGGAAACATTCACTTTCACTACACATTTTACTATACATTCTTATCCCTTAATTAAGCTTTTGTTCTTCAAGAAATGTGTAGAGGTATCAGGGTTTACTCTACTGAAAACTTGTTTTTCATTGTACAAAACAGGCAAACCGGCAAGTAGAACGAACATGTGTAATTAACATCCATAACACACCAACCTTGTAAAACTCAAAATGGTTTCAAGTGTAGAAATTATAAATGTATTTAAATGTAATTTTCAAGAAGAATGTTTGTTGCAGATTAATAGTGTAAATTTCTCTAAGTGAAAATGTTAAAATACAAAGGATTTTAATTTTGCATTGATGTGGTCTCATATATATGTACCTCGGTATTCGAATATTTAAATATGAAAAATGATAAAGAACCATATTGTAACTGTAGACAATAACAGAAATCTAAATTTTATACATATTTTGTATAAATTTGGTATCTCTGCAAATTTATATTTGCAGAGAAAATTTTTTTTTGTTTTGTGAAAATAATGTATTACATGATAATCACAGTCAGACTGTTTGTTTCAAAGCATGTTGTTTACATAACGTGACTGCCTCATTTGTCAATGGTTGTGTGATCAGAGAGAAGCAGGAAGTAGAAGAAAGACAGTTGTTTTGATAGCATAAAGTGAAGCCAACGAGAGAGAGAGAGAGTGTGAGTTTTCATTGTAATGGCTTAAAATAAAAACAGTGATGTAGTAGATAGAGAATTTAAAGCTTAGATGTTGAAAAGAAATGCCCAAGGCATAATGATTATACTCTTCAAGTAAGCTTTCATTGTGGAATTTACCTGTGCTGTATTTGCTAGGATTAAGAAGAAAATAGTTTCTATTCGGAGTATCCCATTTTACATATGGTGAATACAGATAACTAGTCACCATAATTAAAATGGTGATTCGGAGTTTGTCCATAATGGGGTCTTCTAATTTAGGAATCTATATTATAAGTGTGATTTCAGTGAAGTAGCTGTGATGAATGTTTAAGGAAATAATTTATTGCCTTTAGTTTGAATATGATGCCTTAAATGAAATTTGCATATTCTAATATTAGTTATTGCTCAGAGTCTATTGTCATAGGTAATATGATATTCAGATATTCTGAATTTTTGGTAGTGAACATATTCATTGACATTGGCCTTGAGAAGCAATTTTCCTTAAAGTTATGTATCTCTCTTTCATTAATGAATAGTTTTCTGTGGATATAAAGAAGAATGTTGGTTGGACAGAACATTAATCTTGTGCTCAAATAGATTGTCTTTAGAAATAGTTACATTTTATTATTATTAGTATTTATATGGGCACTTCATGGAGTCAAAAGACTCATAGTGGGAGACCCACTCTATCCATTAACACAATACTTATCATACATCTCCTTAAACCTATTTGCTTTCGGTGCGCTCACAATCACCTCTGGCAATCCATTCCACATTTACCACTCCCAAGTAAAGAACCTAGTCTGCACATCCTTACTAACCACACTCTTAGACAACTTCCAATGTGAGCCCAGCCCTTGTTTTCCCCCTACTTCTCATGTATTGAAAAATTTCTTCTGTGGTAATCTTATAGAATCCCTTTAGTAACTTTTAATTTTCTATCATATTCCCTATCCTCCGCCTGTTAGCTAAACTCTGCAACCCACACACTCTCAATCTATCCTCATAGGGAGCTTCCACAAACCTGTCTCCAGCTTGGTCACTCGACTCCAAGTCCTCTCCACCACCTCATGATCCCCAAGAAATGCAGGTGACCAAATCTGTGCACAGTATTCACAGGGAGGGAGGTTATTATCCCTCTTTATAAGGCTGTGATACAGCCATAGCCTTATAAAGAGGGATAATAACCTCCCTATCTTTACATGTCAATGTGGTCTTCAGTATCGAGTAGTCCTCTGAGCTATTTTGCCAACTCTTGCAATATACCCTCTGAATTTCAACTCTCTATCTGCCATCACCCCCAATTCTCTAGCCTCATCAGTTTCATGTAAACTAGTACCATCAGTATGATACGAAGCATGTAATCTTTTCATCCCAAAGTGCATTACCTTACATTTCACAACATTGAATTGACAACTATTGTCCTTTGTCCACATTGTCAATTTATTTAAATCATCCTGTAAGATATCTACATCACATTTATCCACTTTTGCCCTCCCTAGTTTTGCATCATTGGCAAACAGCTTAAATATCTTCGTTCAAATCTTTTGCTATATCATTCTGGAATTCTGAGAATTTATATATAAACTGGTCTTAGGATTGGATGATTTTGTAAGAAGACCCAGTGTCATAGTTTGAGCATATGCAAATAAGCAGCTGAATTCAACTTATAAATGAATTCAAGTCCTGAATATAGTTTCAAGTCAAGCTTATGGTGGTTGTTCATCTAAAAAGAATAATTTACTATATGTGACTATGCTGTGCTGTTTCTCTAATTGATAATATGGACATTCTTTTTGCACTTTTAATGTTAAAGCTGAATAATGTCAAGAAGTATGTCTTATTCTAGTAGAATATTCTTTTGTCATGTAGAAAACAAGAATAAAGTGTCATGTTGTGTTAGTCATTCTTACAGAAATTCTCTTGCTGGCTTAATATGTTCTGGAAAGTGTTGCAATATATATTCATTATAATGCTTATTGGTATCTGGAGAGTTCATTCCAAAGGCAATTCATCGAAAAAACAGTTCATTGAAAATTTTAAATTTTTGAAAATGTTATGAGAAAATTGATCCATTTAGCACAAAAACTGAACCGTGCAGCATGAGATAGCAATGCTACTTTAATAGGGAAAAGTTATAGAACAATATGGTTTCTTATAGTCTTTCTTGTCCAATAACTGTTTCATGTCTGTTCACGGGACTGATTTGCCTGTTTCTGGGAGGAAAAGCCCAACTATCTCCATATTATGCCTGCTAATTTGTCTTTAGCTGAACAGGGCTGATAAAAATTATATGTGTTGTAAATGAGATTCCAATTCCCCAAATCTTTCTAACTAAACAGCTTCGTTTATACCAACTGAACTATGCAGGCTCCATTATTATTATTGTTGCTAGTAGTAATATGCGACTTCAATACAGCAATTATTATGGGATGAATTTTACTCAGTTCGCTATTTGAAACTTTTACAAGAAAATGTCGAACCTTTCCAGTTTGCAGTTCAGGTATATTCAGGGTGGCAAAGAAATAATGTGTCCAAATTATGTACTGTATTATAAAATCTCTCTGACTTAGCAGAATTAGTAGAAGTTGCCAGTACAAGAAGCTGTCTACATGGTTCAGTTTTTGTTCTAAATGGATTACTTTTATCATAACATTATTGAAAATTGAAAATTTTCGGTGAATTGTTTTTTCGATGAATTGCATTTTCAACGAATTGTCATTTGATGAATTGTTCATTTGATGAATTGCCTTTTCGATGAATTTTCATGTAACCATGCTTATTATGGTATAACCAACACGAAGAGTAAAAATCACTGATATTTCGCTGGTTTTCTACCCAGCATTTTCAGAGCACAATGATAACCGTGACAGGCACTAAACTAAGTAATTCTAGAAACAGTTTAAATTGTAAATGATACCTGATATCCTTATATGGAGCCCTTTATGAGTCAGATTACAAAATTAATTTAATTGAAATGATAGTCTCTCTTTGGTAAATTAATGCAGCCAGACTTGTTGAGGTTGAGAGAGTAGGTTCATAGCTGATGCTGATTCTAAGAATAGCCTCTCAGGTCTGTAACGACTTCTATGTAATATAGATGTTTTTCTCTATTTGATCCTGTGTCAGGGAGTATCCAAATCATGATCTGCCAATCCCGACTTGCCATACAGATGATCTCGGATGTTATTTTGGGGGTAGGGGTAACTGATCTACCAGTCTATCCAAAGTAGGCTAAACTACAGGCACAAGAACATTGTACACTCCATCATGTTCAGTAGGATGTAGTCAATCTTTAGGAAAACATATGAAAGTAGCTAGCTAAATAAAAGGCTGAAAGTAGTATGAAGATCTTATTTGCAGAGAACTTAGGCTATTTTTTCTTGTACACTTAACATATAGGATGGGAATGGTTTTGCTGTGACCTGTAATGACTTCTATATAATATAGATGTTTTTCCCCATCTGATCCTGTATCAAGAAGTATCCAAAGTATGATCTCCTGATCCCGACTTGCCATACAGATGATATCGGATATGTGTGTGTGGGGGGGGGGGGATTGCATGTAGTATTTTATCTTTTTTATGGGCTGTAGCCATTAGCCAAAAAACGGTATTGCGAAGGTCCCTGAGCACAGTTTTAAGGACTATGTCATTTGAACAAATAGCCGTGACTCAGTGGGTAAGTATTTTGGGGATGCCGTACTGTTGGGAAGGGCAATGGTGTGATTTTTTATATGTATACCTACCAGGAGTGGAGAATTTCGGATAATATATTCAGGACAAAAGAAGGGTGAGTCAGGTGTTGCAATAATGCTTCATAAAAAAGTTGGAAAGTTAATCACTATAATAATTAACTATAGTGACAGAATCATGGCGATAAGCATTCAAAACGAACCAGTAAACCTCAATATTGTAATGGTCTACATGCCAACATCACAACATAATGATGAAGAAATAAAAGAAATTTATGAGCAAATAGAAGAAATCTGGAGCAGCTTTAAAGACAGAGACAATACAGTAATAATGCGAGATTGGAATGCTATAGTGGGAGAAGAAAGCAATGATAATGTTTCAGGAAGATTTGGTCTTGGACATAGGAATGAAAGAGGAAAGCAATTAATAGAATTTTGTACACACAAACAGTTAGTTATAGCAAATACACTATTTCAAGCTCCAAAAAGAAGATACACCTGGAAAGCACCTGGGGATTCAAATAGATTATATATTGGTCAAGAAAAGATACAGAAACCAAATAAAAAATTGCAAAAGCTATCTAGGTGCCGACATTAGTAGTGACCATAACCTTGTCTTAATGAAAACAGAACTGAAACATAGGAAACAAATCCAAAGCTACAAACCAATAAGATGGAACCTTGAGAAATTAAAGAGTAAAGAAGTAAACAGGAGGATACCAAGAGGACTGATCATAACATTCCAGAAAACATAAATAGTCAGAATAATATTGAAAACCAATGGAATATGATTAAAGAGTTAATTACAAATTCATCAAATCAATTATTGAAAAATGCAGAAAAAGAAAAAAGAAAACATTGGATAACAGATGAACTACTTGGCCTTATGGATGAAAGAAGAAAATATAAAAATGCTGTTAAAGAAGAAGATGTGGCCAAATACAAATATCTTAAAAAATCAAATTACAAGAAAATGTAGACAAGCCAAAAAAGAATACCTGGAAGAACAGTGTAATAACATAGATGAATTATTTAAAAAAGAAAACATAAAGAAAGCCTATAAAGAAATTAACAAACTGACTTTCAAATTTAATAAGAACAGCAAAAACAATGCCATCAAAGATGAAAATGGAAAATTACTAATAGAATCTGAGGATATATTAATGGAATGGAAGAATTATCTTGAAAATCTCTATAATGGCAACAAACTTGATGTTGATATCAGCATAGAAAATAAAATGAAGATAATCTAGGACCCCCAATAATGCAAGAAGAATATGATAAAGCACTGTCCGAAATGAGTAATGGAAAGAGTCCAGGTGTAGACAATATTCCTATAGAACTGCTACAAAATCTAGGTGATGAGACAAAAACCTTACTCTATCAATTAATAGCCCAAATCTATGATAGAGGAGAAATACCAAAGGAGTTTATAAAATCAACCATAATACCAATACCAAAAAAGAATAATGCAAACAAATGCAGCCAATTTAGAACAATAGCTTTAATCCCACATGTTAGCAAAATTCTGCTAAAAATTATTCAAAATAGAATTTATTCAAAAATAGATTGTCTATTGGATGAAGACCAATTTGGATTCAGAAAGAATAAAGGAACAAGAGAGGCAATACTCTGTTTAACACGTTCGCTGCCAACTACGAGTATACTCGTAGTTGGTAAACCAGCCACACAAGCCAACTACGAGTATACTTGTAGGACGCTTACTGCCGGCAACAAGATTACTGTACTGACCTTGAACAAGTGAAAATGCTTGGCTTGTGGAGCTAGCATGAAAACTGTGTATTCTCATAGAAGGTATATGCTCTGCACAAGCCAACTACGAGTATACTCGTATGACGCTTAACGCCGGCAACGAGATTACCATACTGAATTTGTAGAAGATAATTTGCTCGGCGTAGGGGACAGACTCTGCCGAAGTAGCGTGGCAGCGAACAATAATAGAGAGCAGATTAGACCTTAGTCAAAATACTTGCATTTGCTTCCTTGATTTAGAGAAAGCGTTTGATAAAGTAAACCAGCAAATACTCCTAAATTGTCTAACTAATATCAGCATAGATTTGATGGATAGGAAAATAATTTATCAAATTTACAAAAATCAAAATGGACGGATTAAAATCAATGATAAGGAGAAAATAATAAATATCAGGAGTGGAGTAAGACAAGGATGTATACTTTCACCACTTTTATTTAATTTATATATTGAAAAGGCCATTCAGGAAACTAAAGATAAAATAAATAGTGGCATAAAGATAAATGGTGAGCAAGTCATGTGTATAAGATTTGCTGATGACATAGCCCTTGTAGCAGAAAACAGAAGAACATTAAAAACAATGCTAGAATTACTAAATAATAACCTTGAAAAATATAAAATGAAAATCAACATAGATAAGACTAAAATAATTGTTACAGGCAAAATCCCAATCAATACAGAGCATATATAGACATCAGCAGGGAACAAATAAAACAAGTGAAAAGCTTTAAATATTTAGGTAGCCTAATAACAGAAGATGGCAGAACAAGAGACGACATAAGATCAAGAATAAACAATGTAAAAGCCCAATTCTCTAAGATGAAAAGCATTTTAACTGGAAACCTTAACCTACAATTGAAAAAAAAATTAGTAAAGACATTGATATGGAGCATTGCACTGTATGGATGTGAAACCTGGATTCTAGGCAGAGAAGATGTAAGAAGATTGGAGGCTTTTGAAATGTGGTGCTGGCGTTGCATGAACAAAATAAAATGGACAGAAAAAAAAAATCAAACCAACAAGTCCTGAGAGAGATAAACAAAACAAGAACTCTAATAAAATCGATCAAAATTAGAAGGGATAGGTGGTTTGGACATATACTTCGACATGATGGACTTGTGAAAAGAATAACTGAAGACAAAATAGATGGGAAAAGAAGAAGAGGCAGACCAAGGAAAAACTTTCTTGACCAAGTCAAAGACAGCACGGGTTTGAGGAGTTACCAGGAGGTTAAGAAGAAAGCCAATGACAGAGCGGAATGAAGGAAATTGCTGCTGAGCTACCAGTCCCAAGACTGATGCAAATAATGATGATACCTACCAGTATGAGTGTGTGTTTTGTAGATAGAGAAGGGTAATGAGCCATTAGGAAGTCATGTCACTAGTGTATCTAAAAAGGCAGATTATTATTATAGGCAGACTATTATTATTAATTTCTTTTTCTATGGTGAAGTTTATTTTAGTATGTTGGCTGTAATTCATATTGTTAATTTGATTTGTTAACTTTTGAGTTGGCATATATAGCAAGGTATACACTGAAATTTGGCTACAATTGCCAACTGAAATGTTAATAAACTAACAACATATATTACAATGTGAACTATTATACACCTTTGGATATACAATATTTCACATTAATGTGAGAATCTGTGAAAAATGGACAAATTTCTAAATAGGATTTCAAAATTTGTAAGTCATGTCTTTATTTGCAAATAAGTAATCCACATGTTAAATTAAAAAGCAAAGCTATTTTGGCAATGGAGCAGCCCATTTATCACAACTAGGCTAAAGGTGAGATTGAATAAATAAGATGTATTTCTCTAAGTAAGGAAGGATTATTAATTCAACATACCTGTGTGCACTTTTTGAAGATAAAAATAGTGCATAACTTGGTAAAAAATTGATCAGAGAAACCAGATCTGAGAATTGATCAGAAACAAGATTGCAATATTCCCATACCAGCTTCTCACTGAAACTGAGAAGGTCACCATTTATCAGTTTCCAAGAAAATGAAACTAAATTACACTGCTTTGATGTCTGAATTTTTAGACATCAAATTTTAGAAAAGAATAAAAGAAACTAGTTTCTTTTATTCTTTAATTTTCAGTTCTTTTAAATTTATAGTTTGTGTACATTAACTTTCTAGAAAATATTACATAGCTTAAAAAGATAAATATTCTGCAAAAAACCATGAATTCTAATTAAGGGAATTAACCAACGCCTCAACCAAATGGTTGGTATCCAGCTTCAAATCATATTCTGCATAACTCTAGAAATACAAGTTGTAATTAGCCAATGTTCAGCAACCGACAAGTGTGGCTGTTTCTGAAATATTGGCATCTGCCCTCCATGCGCCAACTATTTACCCACAGTCAAACTGGCTTACAGCACCACATTTCCCCATTACCAGTAAACATTTACTGATTAGAGTTTAACATTTAGAGGATAGGTGTGGACAGGGGAGGTATTTCTAATGCAAAGCTAACTCAGTGTATAATCAATTGGTATAGGTAATAGGATATCATATATATTTACAGTGGAGCCAATTGACAGAATATATGATATTGGCTGCAGTGAGAATAGTATAATGTATACATACACACACTATACAATGACACAGTCAGCAGGATTATTAGCCAACATATAATGGAGGTTCTGTCATAATATACTCAAACAAATATCAACACATCTGAATCTGATTTTGAAAGGGTAAGAGCAATATCATATTGTGTACAAATGCTGTCATGCCTTCAGGTCTCATGCCAAAGATAATAGCTAGAACTTTTGGTCAACCCTACTTCACCTGTTTTGCCTGCAGGTGGCTCTGTTGCATTATTATCAATAGCAAATCCAATGTCCCATCTTCTTATTTTTCCTCTATTCTTTGTAGAGATAATCTTGGTAAATATGCTCTTACCATTCCAACATTCAGTGGCATCTTTTCAGTTTCTTGAGAAAGAGATCAGCAGATTATTGTCCAAACTAGATGCAAAACGATCTTCTGATCCTGATGGAATTTCTTTGATTATTTGAAGGTTTGTGCTCAAGAGTTGCATAGTGTTCTCTCTCAATTTTTTATTCCTTTCTGTCCCTCTAGTGTATGTTTATGATAAATAATGTGCAACTGAGTTTTGTTAATATTGAAATTAATAAGTTCATTTCAGAACTCCACTGAAGAATTGTTATCAGAATGGTGATCAGAATTTTAGGTTTCCGAAATTTATATTCTATGCATTGTCCTGATTTGTGTCATGCACGTTGTCTTTTGAGAAAGACAAGTGCAGTCAACTAGAGGAAGTTTTTGATGCATAGAAGGAAAATTCTGCTGAAAAATACAGTTCTATGAAACCACAGCATTAGTTTCAAAGATTGAAAATAAAACAAAAAAAAAAAAAAAAAAACTATTGCACACAGAGAAAGCTGGTAACTGAATTGCAGTCAAAAGATAGACATATGATGAGAACTTACCTAATTGACCACTGTGAAAAACATGATCAAATCCTGAGATATCAAGTGCAAGCTCTTTTCATTCTTTTTCTTTTATATCTCTTCTATCCAAATTTTATGCAAAAAGATCTCCAGTTCATCAGCACTGGGTATCATCCCTACTAACAATCAATGATTACATGAGAAGTTTCCAGGAAGTGGTGAAGTTGAGTTTTCTTGTTTTTCCCCATTATTCTAGAAAGAACAAATTAGAGAAATTGGACAATACTTATCACTTTTCTTCAAGCCTCCCACAAGGCAGATAGGAAGTTTCACTGAGCACTGAAACTCATCTACAAACTAGTAGATGTTTACTAAGATGCAGATCATCCACACTTCATCCAAATTTTAACTATACTACCCATTGAAGTTTCCATCACATTAGTCCTATCAGTACTTAGACTTTTGATTTTTATCCCAAAACATTGCCATCATGCAGTCCATCTTGGCTATCAAAAGAATGTTTACAGCCTCTTTTTAGGCACCTAGAAACATTCTTTTACTTTTTCACTAGTTTTATCTTTAACAATTTTTCTTAACTTTTCTGAAGTATGCTTATATACATATTTCCAGAAATGTTCTTTCAGACCATTTTATTTTCATTTTTATAAATTAATATCTCTGGGCAAATCAACTGATTCAATGTTATGATGAATTATGCAATTTAACCACTGCAAAATTTTTATTTTATTATGATTATTGTTATTATATGGATATATTCAGGAGAGCCATTATTCTTACAATACCTGTTATACTTCTTAAACTCATTCATTGATGAGACACCTAAGTATATGACTGTATTATTATTATTATACAAATACAATTATCAATACCTATCATACTTCTCCTTAAACTCATTCAATGATGATGCACTCGCAACCATGTCTGGCAACCTATTCACCACCCTGGAGCAAAAAATCTTGTCTTAACAACCTTGCTAATCACAAGACTGTTACACAGGTGACCCTTATTCTCTTCCTTACTTAAGTAACTTATATAGTTCTATCATGCCTCTCTTTATTGCCTATCAGCTAGTTTCTCAAGTTCACAGATCCTCCCCCCACACACACACACAATATTTGTCACTCACCCCTGAATCTTCTCCATTCCCATGGAATCCAAGTGATTAGATTTGCATGCAGCAGTCCAGATGTGGTCATATTAAAGCTTTATAAAAGGGAACAATAACTTCCCTATCACTGCACGCTAGCATGCTCTTCAGCAATCACATAATCTGATGTGCTGCTTTGGCCACCTTTTCAATGTGCCTGAACTTCAATTCCCTGTTCTTCAGCTTCCTGCAGCCCAATTTTATAGTACAGGAATACCTTGCATAGCATGGTTTTGAACAACGCAGTTTTTATTATTACACTAACATTGTCAACACTGACCAGTGACTCCCAGGCACTGCAAGTGACAGCCACGTTTATCTGTTCATTGGCATTCGAATAAAAAAGCGTGGGTGTCTCGTTCAATTTTCAAAGACTGGTTTAAAACTTGTTTTTGCCCTGAAGTTAAAAGCTATTGTAAAAAGAATGATATTCCTTTCAAAACAAAGAAGAAAACAAAGACAAAACAAAGAAGACACTGTTGGAGTAACAAAAAAACGTAAGTGGTTGACATCAGAGAAGAAACTTGAAATTATAAAATGCCATGAGAAATGGTGCTTCGTTTGCTAAAATAGCATGTAAGAATTCAATGAATGAGTCATCTATACAAATGATTATTCAGAGCAAAGAAAAGATTAAACAACATGAAACGAGCACCACTTCTTATATGTCAAAAGTGATCACGAGAAATCGATCTTCTACAATGGAAAATATGGAATGCCTTCTAATGATCTGGATTGAAGATTGTAATCAGAAAAAGATTCCTTTGAGTCAAATGATAATCCAAGCAAAAGCAACAAGTCTATATTACAAATAAAAGAAAATGAAAATGAAAATGAAGGAGGTACAACCAGTGAAACTTTTATAGCAAGTCATCGGTGGTTCTGCAATTTCAAAAAGTGTATGGGACTCCATAACGTAAGAATCCAAGGTGAAAGCGCAAGTGCAAAATTATTTCCAATCAATTGAAGGAGCTTATTAGGAAGGAAGATTACACAGGTGATCAAATTTTTAAAGCTGACGAGACTGGCTTGTTCTGGAAAAGAATGCCATCGTGCACATTTCTAGCAGAGAAGGAAAAAACACAAGCTGGGTATAAAGTGTCAAAAGACCGATTGACACTTTTACTAGGAGGTAATGCATAAGGTGATTTAAAATTGAAGCCACTGTTAGTGTACAAAGCGGAAAACCCAAGAGCTCTTAAGGGCTTTACAAAAAACAATTTACCTGTTCATTGGCATTCGAATAAAAAAGCGTGGGTGTCTCATTAAATTTTCAAAGACTGGTTTAAAACTTGTTTTTGCCCTGAAGTTAAAAGCTATTGTAAAAAGAATGATATTCCTTTCAAAATTTTGCTTTTATTAGACAATGCACCAGGCCATTCAACTCTATTGACTGACTTAGATGAAAATGTCAAGATTCATTTTTTCCCTCCAAACACAACATCAATTCTGCAGCCAATGGATCAAGGCGTTACTCCACTTGCAGGGCTTACTATTTAAGAGAAACTTTTGCTCAAGCTATTAAAGCTGCAGCAGAAGAAGATTCTTGGACTTTGAGTGAATTTTGGAAGAAATTTAACATAAAAGATGCCATTTGAAATATTTATGAATCTTGGCAAGCGGTGACTCAAAGCAACATGTGAGCCGTATGGCATAATATCTTGCCGCATTGTTCAAAGGACTTTGTTGCCTTTGTAACACAGAAAGAGGAAATCTCAACAGAAATTGTGCAGATGGGCAAAGATCTTGGTTTTACAAGTTTAGATTGTAACAATGTGAACGAATGTATTGATTCTCATTCAAATGATCTGGATGATGAAACCCTTTTGGAGTTGGAACAACAACGAGCCTATGAAACAGAAGAAGACGAAGATGACCCCACTGATGTCATGGTTGAAGAATTTTCCTTTGCTGACCTTTCAACTTTTGTGAGAAAAATCGACGAAGCTTCCGACTTTCTCATAAATGCCGACCCGAATTTGGAAAGAAGCATCAAAGTGAGACAAAGTCTCAATAATGCCATTAAATGCTACAGAGATCTAGTATACTTGAAGAGACAAAGAAGACAAGGATGGTTTAACAAATACTAAAAGACTACTTTAGTAAAAAGTAAATTGCTGTATGCTAAAATTGAAGCAATATTTGTTTTGTTTTCTACAACTTTTATATCAGTTTAAAAGGATTTTATTTGTTATTTAGTTAATAAAATAACAATTTTTTTTTCATTTTTAAACATTTTTATTATCCTAAATTTTTGTAATAAACAAATTAAATTGAAAACCTTTATAAATAGATGTCGAACAACATGGTTTTGTATAGCGAGGATGCTTCTTGAAACCAATTAACCACGCTATACAAGGTATTCCTGTACATTGCTTGTGATCTCTTCTTCCCAAAGTGCATCATTGTACACTTGGCCATATTGCACTGTTAGCTATTTGCCTTTGCCCATACCTAAATCATCCTGCAGGATCTCTACATCACCTTCAGTTATTATCACTCTTCCCAGTTTTATATCATCAACAAATAACTGAATTATTTCCTATATCATTGATGTACAAATTAAACAACGGAGTACTGAGCCCTGTGGTATAGCACTAGTAATCTAACCTGCCTTTTCCTGGACTTAGTTCCTCCATAAATCACTCTTTGATATCTGTCCATCATCCATTCTCAAATCCAAATTACCATATTTGTATTCATCCCCATTTACTCCAATTTATGCAACAGAGTTCTATATGGAATCCTGTTTTCAGATACCTTTGCAAAGTCCAGCAGTATCACTCTGAGTAACCATTTCCTTTATCCAACCCAGTTGTTACTTTATTATAAAAACTAAACAGATTACCAAGGCAAAACCTACCACTCACAAAACCACGTTGTCACTTATAAAATATCATATTCCTATCACCCAGTCCTGAATTCTGTCTCTTATTGGTTTCTCTAATACCTTGACCACCATTCTGGAGATACTGACTGGCCTATAATTTGCTATTTCTTTTGGAGTCTATTTTATGCAGTGGGACTAATTTGCCCTCTATCCACTCCATTGGTACCATACTAAAGCTTAAATTAAACAGCTTGGTTTGAGTATATGACAATTCCCTTGCACATTCTCTTAATACATGAGCTGATATTCTATGTAATCCCATGGTGTGTGTGTGTATTAAGGTTCTACAGTATCCTAAACACCTCCAATTCTTCAATCTCTGTTATCCTATCAGTCACTGTCCATATCTGGCATTTCATTATTATCACCCAGATGATGTGGTCACTCATCTATTTGTCTTCAACTATCTGTAATTCACTATTTGTCTTGCTCCTATTACTATCAGCACTTTCTAAAGTGATCCTTCCATTGTAATTTTTTCTTTTACTTGCCACATAGCAAAAAAAAAAAAAAAAAAAACTCTTCAGGATTTCTTTTGGCTCCATCAGCTAGCTTCCTCTCATAATTACCTTTCGCCTTCTTTACCATACAAGTCATTCTTCTTTCTTGTGCCCTGTGCTACTCATGCTGATCAGCATTTTTTTTTTATATTAACTTTACAACTTTTTCTCGTCTGCAACTTCTGCTTAATGATTCTATGCATCCATCTAACTCTTATGTGCGTTATCTTTCTAACTCTGGGTATACATTCTGATACTATTTTCTTCAAATCCTTGGCTTCCTTTCATGCTCCACCATCTCTCTGTTCCAAATTCTTATGGTAGGACACTATTGAAAGCTGATTCCTCAGCTTGTCATAATCTCCTGCTTTGTAATTCCACATATATCTCTTCTTAACAGAAGAGATATATGTGGAATACATATATCTGCCAAACATGCATAATTTGAGAAAATTATGCATGTTTGGCAATCTCCCAGGTCAAGACTACATGATCATTTTCCCAAAAGGTGTAATTACATTGGTTTGCTATTAAAGTTCTCTGATGCTATGACCAGATCCAGCACCTCTCAAATCTCACATTTCCTCCACAGACATCATCTAGATGATTTCACATGGGGAAGAATTATTGGAAAGTTTGAAGGAGGCTGCAGAATTACTGTTATTGCCAGAGAGTTTGGAATTTCACATAGCATTGCATCCAGGCTCTGGGCAGCATTGTAAATCAGTGGAATATGTTCCAGATGTTTGCTAAGAGGTTGCCCTCACTCTACCACAGAGCATATATCTTTCTTTGGTTATAACAGCAAAATGTAATCAATGCACCACAGCATGTCAGCTTTCAAGTTGGCTCCATTCAAGCACAGGTACACAGATGTCTTGCCATAGTTTGTAAATCAGCTCATTGTAGAGCATAATTTCAGTGGTATTATATCCATAAAAATTGGACAAGACACCAGTGGGCTAATGTACTCTTTACAGATGAGAATCATTTTAATCTTTCCTCCAATTCTAAATGACACTTGATCTCGCATGAAAGTGGTATTGCTTACCATTGCAAGAATATTCTTGAAAGTGGTGCTGGGATCATGGTGTTGGGAGGCATTATGCTTAATGGACACATTGAGCTACAAGTGCTGGAAAAAGGGACTATGACTGATGAACAATATTGCAATGAAGTTCTTAAGTGTCATGTTTGATTGTTCCATTGGGTACTGTAGACGAAGAATTCATTTTTTTTTTATGGATGGCACTGCCACACGACATCATACACAAGCAGTGGAGATACTTCTGGAGATCAAGGATATTAATCGAATCAAATGGCCAGCACAATCCCCAGATCTCAACCCCCCCACAGAACACGTTTCAGATGCAATAGGGAGACACACTGCAGCTAAAAATTCCCCTCCAGAAAACAAACAATGCCTTCTCCTTGCTCTGAAGGAGTAGTGGGCCAGTTAGCCTCAAGAACTGAATCGCTTGGGGCTAAGTATGGTACTTCTTTGTGAGAGCTTCACTGCAGTTTGGGGTATACATATTTCATACTGAAATGTCTCTCTGCATAGTTTTCCGTAAGTACTATACATTAATTCCTTGACTCTGTCCTCAGGAAATTTGTAACTTTTGTCAAAAACATATTGGAATTTAATTTGTACAAAATTTATAACACATTTGTGTAATATAGTTTATTAGTATTGGTTGTACATGCTTACTAAATAACTTAAGGAAATTACAACGTACAATGGAATATACATTAAATTAAACTTTAATATATTTCCAATATTTTAGCAACGTCACGTTGCCATCTTCGAAGGAACTTACAATAAAGACACATGCATGCAGGCACTATGCACATTAAATGAGAAACGAAGTGAGGAAGCTATGGTTTTCCTAAAAGTCCTGATGGTGCCCCTCTAGCGGGCTATGTAGGTATTCTTGGCCATTGGGCTGAAGGCCTCCTGATGTATGCCTCCCTAATTTGGGGCAGTCTCATTCAACCAAATTTGTTGAGGTTTGGTATGTTTCTTAGGGCTGAGGCCGATTCCGTGAATAGTCTTTCAAATTTAAACTTGCTATGGCGTACTATTGTGGCTTTCTTCCACCGTATTCTGTGGTGTATATCCAGAGCATGATCTGCAAGACCGCATTGGTGTCCCCCCCCCCCCCCCCCCCCCGTATTTATGGACTCCCAAAAATACATAAAGGAAATGTGCCATTACGTCCCATAGTGGATGGCATTGATTCCACCACATACAAATTAACTAAACATTTGGCCAAAGCACTCACACACTATACTGGCAACACACCATCACACATAAAAAACTCAGTCCACTTCAAAGCCAGCATAGAAAAATCTTACACTTCAACAAACTGACATAATGGTCAGTTTTGACGTCTCCTCCTTATTCACAAATGTCCCACTCAAGGAAACTTTAGAGCTAATTCAAGCTAAATTTCCTTCCGATATCTCAGCCCTATTTCAGTTCACAATGAACTCAGGCTATTTCGTTTGGCAGGGAAAATTCTACAAACAAATAGAGAGGACAGCCATGGGTTCACCACTCCCCCAGCCTTGGCCAATTTCTTTATGGAGACCTTTGAAGAGAAAGCCTTAAACTCTGCCCCACAAAATCAAACCATATGGCTTTGCTACATTGATGATGTGTTCGCTATTTGGCCACATGGCTCTGAACCAACACCCCAGAATTAAGTTCACCCTGGAAAAAGAGGAAAACAACAGCCTTCCTTTCCTAGACATACTAGTCACCTGCCAGCCTAATGGGACCTTGGTTTTCTCAGTTTATAGAAAACCCACCCATACAGGCAGATACATTCACCAACAATCCCACTATCCCCCTCCTCACAACAATATGGAGTTGTTAAGACACTATACAACTGGGCTAAACTAATCTGTTCAAATGACAATGCCCTAACCAATGAACTAAATCACATCCTCAACACTTTCTCAGCCAATGGCTACCCCCCCCCCCCAAAATCCAAAAAATATTGAAACCAGTAAACCAAACCCCCCCCCCTCACAACAAGGATTACTCTAAATCCATCACTATTCCCTACATCCGAGGCACCTTGAAAAAAAATACAAAAATCCTAAAAAAAAAAAAAAAAGACGACCTCTTGTTACAGACCATATAAAAAAATTGGCATCCCTTATTTGCTCCACTAAAGACCAACCACTCCCCCAGAGACCTACCTGATATACCAGGTCCCTTGCAGCTGTAAGTTGTCCTACTTTGGCCAGACAGGCAGGACAGCGAATATCAGAATTTCAGAACACAAGGACTACATCTGGTTTCACCAGCACAGCCATTCTGGTCTTGCAGACCATGCTTTGGATACATACCACAGAATACGGTGGAAGAAAGCCACAGTAGTACACCGTAGCAAGTTTAAATTTGAAAGGCTATTCATGGAATCAGCCTCAGCCCTAAGAAACATACCAAACCTCAACAAATTTGGTTGCATGAGATTGCCCCAAATTTGGGAGGCTTACATCAGGAGACCTTCAGCCCAATGGCCAAGAATACCTACATAGCCCGCTAGAGGGGCACCATCAGGACTTTTAGGAAAACTATAGCTTCCTCGATTCATTTCTCATTTACTGTGTGTAGTGCATGCATGCATGTGTCTTTATTGCGAGTTCCTTCAAAGATGGCAACGTGACGTTGCCAAAATATTGAAAATATATTAAAGTTTAATTTAATATATATTCTATTGTACGTTGTAATTTCCTTAAGTTATTTAGTAAAAATGTAGTTCATCCTTAGCTTTTGGACGCCAATGTGTATCATCTTCAGTCAACCAAGTCTCATTTATGTCCCTAACATTTGTCGAAGTTGTGCTAACCAATGCCAAAAACTTCTTGCCCTTATCCGAATACTTCTAGCATTAGTATACATAAAGTGTAATATCCCCTTCATCCCACAACCTCCCTTGCACCATGTGTTGTTTAGCCCATCATAGTTAATAATCCAAAGAACCACATTCAGTATCATGCAATCTCTCTTCCACTTACTAATGTTGTCTGGACCTATGCTTCACCTGTATCCCTCTAATCACTATTCCCTATATATCCCTCTAAACGTTTTGTGTACTGACTCATTCATGACCATAGCTCCCTCTTCCCCCTTGCCCATAGGACAAGACTCGCAACTTCTTTTACTACCATCTCTTTCATTCCTTTTTACATACCATCTACTTGTTACCTGCTAGATCATTCATACCAGTCAAAATAAATATCACCTGTACTCTCTACATCCTTACATCATCACTAGCCTTCTTAATTTTGGCTCCAGGAAAACATGATTTCATGACATTTTTCTGAAACTCTCTTCTTATCAGTGAATCACCACTCAGAATTCGGTCCTTGTTTTCATGCTTTACTCTTTCATACTCTAATTTTTAATTACTTTTTTCTTTGACTCCAACCCATGAAAGGATTTTTATAAACCTATAGTACGTTCATACCATGAGTGAGCTCCAAGTTGTTGTTGTTGTTTTTTTTATTTTTATGTAGTCCAGAAATTCTATTCTTGATCTAGACTAAAGTGGGAACTTTTTCAAGCCTCTGATAAGCAAGCAGTGATCTCATAAAATTCATCTTACACCTAAAGATAATCACAAAGATCCATGCTCACAACAGAATTCAAATCTGCTTTCTATTGGTCGGAGTTCATATCTACTAGCTACTTGGTTAACCAGGCTGGCAAATTAATTATTAAGAAATTAATAATTATTTTTAGGGTAATCCAATACAACAATTAACTTATAGTAGAACAGTGTAACACATGAGCAGAAAGTTGAGCAAGAAGGAAAAAAACTTATTATCATTGTGTGTGTGTGTGGGGGGGGGGGTCACATATAATGTGAGCCACACATGAAAGGTCACAAGATTTATAGGTCATCAGTGCTGTGTATGTACTTGGAGGGACAAAGAACAAAGTTGACATGGTTTTTGAACATCTGGAGGTTCTAATATTTAGAAAAAACAGAATGAAGGAGACTTTTCTAAAGAACAGAAGTAGATGTATGAAAAAGGAGAAGGACAAGTTTTTCAGTTGGTTTGGTTGAAATAATTCTTTTGCATTTTTATATTTTTTAAATAATCTAGAAAAACCCTGCTCTAGAGACCAGACATGGAATTTTTATCTGCTTCAAGCATCAAATATATTAGCAGGGCAGTGGTCTTCCCTAGATGATAAAATTTCATATTTTGGATAGAAAATTGTTTACCAAATCTGTCTTTCCACATTTCTGCTTATTTTTATACCTGGATATCATCAACCACATTTCTGTCCTTCCTACTTCATTCAACAGTTTTTAAAATGATTACTTCACCCTTTCAGAATAACATTTTCTTTCTTTATATCATCTTTATGAACTTTGTTTCCTTTTAGGATGCTCTTTCCTCTTTTGGAAAGTTTCCTCCAAAATATTTTGCTATTTTCATGCTCTTTCCAAGAATTTTGTCTTGCTGCTTTTACTGGTGACTTATATATCTATATATTCTTTGAGCACATACTGAATTATTAGCCAGCAACTTTTATATGATTTCTTATTTTCATGGACTGTTTCACCTTCCTGTGTCCACAATGGAATCTTATATTTTTCTATCTTTGCAGACAACTTTGTGGCATGCTTCTTTTGCTGACTCAGCCACTGTTAATATCTGAGAGTTACTTGACTTTGATTCTTCTCAAATCTTTAGTACGTGTTTTTCTTCATTTGAATGGGATACTCATTTTTTCTTGCTGATCAGTGGATTTGGCCACTAAGAAGCATGTGGAAGAAGATCACGATTAGCATGCTCCAAAAAAGCTAAGATTATCTTGTTCAAAAATTAGTGATATTGTTTTATAATTTGTGTTAAATTTAGTTTAGATTTAGACTTATATTTATATTTAGATGATTGTTTATTTTGTGTTCATAGTGCAGCACATTGTACCAATGCATGTCACAACAGGGCTAGCCAAGATGTCATTGTTTAAAGATTTCACCATGAGGGATTTAGCAAGATGTGCAGTGTGCATGAAATGTACTCATTATTTAAGTGAATGGTTTGTAGTTTGAAAGTGAGATTGGTGAAAGAGTGTGTAGGAAGTTTTTTGAAAGCAAAAGAGAGAGAAAGCTCTGAATGCGATAGCAAAAATGACCAATATAAGAGTGACAGTGTGGAAATGGAGAATATGAGGTGGTTTTACTTGGAAATAAATATGCTTACAGAGTGACAAAAGAGATTATTGAACATTACAAATAATAGGTGCAGAAATATGACTTGGAGAGAGAACTGATAGAAATGAGAGAGTGAGCACAAGGAACCAAAATAAGTATTATGCAGACAAAGCATGAACTCGAGTAATTGGAGAAATGGCTGTCAAAAAAAAGTACAACAGAGGCGAAAAAGAAAGGAGAAGTGATAGAAGCAAAAGGAAAGTATAACAAAGTGATAAGGGCATGACAGAATTTTGTATGGAGATCCAGTGACAAGAGGTTCAGTACTGGATGATAGCATTGTAATCATGGTTTTCTCAGGTGAAAAGGTGATGTATACCAGTAATGTTATTAGAATGCAATAAGATTAATTGATAGCTGCTTGTTTTGGCAGTTATAAATGATTTCAAGGAAGAAAGCATGGAAGAAGCAAAAAAATCAGAATGAATATGTTAATGCTACAAGTTGTTGCCATAGTATGATAACAGTAAACTAAGAACAGTCTCCATAGCTCAGTTGATATAGACGAAGCCCCTTGTTCAGAAAGACCTGGGTTCGATTCACGTCCATGATGTGAGGAACCTTTATCTGATCTCTTTCAATTAAAGGTGAGTTAGCCAGTCTCATACGGAAGTAGAGGGTTTTTTCACCCAGAAATTTAGATTTTTCATCCCTCAGAACACGCAAACTGGCACATGAACACACACAGATCTACAGTCATAAAATCTATACTTAATCCATCACTAGGAGGCCTCGACCAATCTTAAGGGATGGTTGAGGAATGTGGAGGGATGCAGGAGGAATAGTGTACAGTTTGTAGTTTTGCAAATTCAATAGGCAAAAGGACATATATGACCGATTATGAATGGATTTGGAGTTAGGCATTAAAGCATTGTTATTATTGTGGCATACAGTGTCAATTTGAAGTAGAAATGGTCTACACTTAAATTATGAACTCAAAAAATAAAACTACACCACAAGATCTTCATTCTGTATATGAACCAAAAGCAACTAGCAGACTCATTCAACTATGCCCTGAGAATCATCACACACACATCAAAAAAAGATAATCTTCCGACGATCACCAGCACACTGCACATTTTCCAACTATAACTTAAGGATGCTCTCACAACTAAAGCCAAAGGCCACTCCAGGAATAGAAAACAACACTTACAGACCTTTTAACACACTTTGAACAAATAAATGCTATTCTTCTGAGACTCATGAACAGTATATTTGACATTGGTATTATCCCACGACAATGAAAACCTGAAATAATTACATCTATTTACAAATAGAACAAAAGAAATAACACTTAGAACTACAGATCTATAGCTAACCTACACGTCATCTCTAAAAACATTGTAAAAGTATCATACTAGACCATCGGTTCCAACCGGTGGTATGTGCTAGTCCATTTTAAAAACAAGGGGTACAATTTATAGAAATGGGTTTAAAAGGGGTATGCAAGTGGAAAAGGTTGGGAACTACTGCACTAGACCAGTGGTTACCAACCTTTTTCCACTTGTGTACCCCTTTTAAACCCATTTCTATAAATTGTATACTCCTTGTTTATAAATACTGACACTTTCGTTCAGTGCCTATCTTAATCCACATCAAGTTTTGGTTTTTTAACCTTTCCTGATTTCAACCACTGATGCATTACTGATACGCTTAAAAATCACTGACAATAATAACTGAAACTACGTTAAACATTGAATAAAAAATATACTTCAAAAGAATCGTAATTAAAGACAATGCACTTACTTATATGCAGTCAATAACTGAACTGATCAAACAGGCTGGCTACGGATATATTTATATTTTTGGAGAAGTTCTAGAAACGTTGCAAATGAAAGTCAGTGGAAGGTTCATTATTGCAAAGGTCATTTCTTAGTAACACGCGATTGTTCTGGAAAGGAAGATGGATGACAAAAGTGATGCATGAACTGAGTGCAGTGATTGGTAGAAGAGTGGTTTGGGGGGGGGGGGGACATAGCCACACCCTCACCAATCATCATTCTCTAATGTGAGCTAGTTTTGAAGTGTCTCCATTAGCAGTGATTCAAACTTTACATTTATTGTTCCATAACTAATGCAGTTTTGCATTAGTTATGTATTTGTTTTGCGTTTTGTTTACTTTACTTGTTTTTCTGCCATTACTGATTATTTTTCGTGTACCCCTAAAAGGCCCAGCACGTACCTCCCGGGGTACGCGTACCACTGGTTGGGAACTGATGCACTAGACTACAGATCTATCTACAGAAATACACTGCTTAAAACAACTAGGGGATATTTTGGTTTTCTTTTAAATTATAAAGTTATAAAAATAATTTACAAATGCAACGCATTTATTTTAAAATATTCTTAATATACGACAGCGTTCGTAGACCATGCAACTGCATGTTCTATGCTGTCGAAAGACTTGTCGAAACATGTCTTAGCCGTATTAGCTTTTAGGGGGGGAGGTATAAAAGCATGGCTTGTTGCGCTCACTTCCACAATGCATAATTATCAATTCAATTGTAAACTTGTGTCACCTACCATCCATTATTTCGTTAAAAATGGCAGAGCAACATGATATCTCGGAATCCATGGCTTGGAGAGCCATTGGTCGATTAGATGCTGGACAAATGCAGCAAGTTGTTGCTCAAACAGTATCTCAAAGCGTAATTTTGTGACTTTGGAATTGCTTTCTGGAGACGAGAAATGTTTGCTGAAGACAGGGTCATCAACTCCAAGAGACGATCAGATCAGTATTTGTCATTACTTGCCAGAAGAAATCAAACAGTTAACACAACACAACTTCGAAGTGAACTTGCCGCAGCAGCAGGGTGGCTAGTATCTACACAGAAGTATGAAATCGTCTTCATGCCATAGATTTATATGCTTGAAGACCAATGGTTTGCATACCACTTTCTCCAAATCACAAACGAGCCCCGAAGAATTTGGGCACAGAAATACTGCAATTAGACAAATGAGGATTGGGCTTGTGTACTTTTTAGTGATGAGTCCAGGTTCAGTCTGCAACCAGATAGCCGGCGTATCTTGATATGGCATGAAAGTGGAACAAGAAATAATCGTGAAAACTCAAAATCAAGGTGGGAGATTGATGGTATGGGCTTGAATAAGTATAGGTGGCCATCTCTATTTTATCAGAAATGGTTCCTTAACAGCCCAAAGGTATCGCAATGAGATTTTGGAACCTACACTTCATCCATATGCTGCTGCAATTGGCCAAGAATTCATTTTTATGGATGACAATGTTCATCCACACCGTGCAAATTTGGTACAATAGTGGTTTGAGGAAGAAGGTATTGAACGAATGGACTGGCCTGCCTGTTCACCTGCCGGATTGTAATCCAATTCGGCAGGTGAACAGGCAGACCAGTCTTTGGATTGTAATCCAATCCAAAGGCATCCAGATTGTAATCCAATCAAACATGCCTGAGATGCTTTAGCTAGGCACGTTTCTGGCTGACTGGTGCCACCACGATCGCTTCATGAGCTCGAAATTGCTCTCGCAGAAGAGTGGAGAAATATCCCAGAAGAAATGTTTGATCATCTTATCCGGTCCATGCAATCAAAATATAACACTGTTTTGGCTGTTAATTGGAGACCATACGCCCTATTAAAAATTAAAAGCGTCTCTGGCTATTCTTGTTGTTATTATTGTTAAAATTATTTCATGCTAAAATGTACAGGGTTGCCATAAAATAACTTTCCCTCTTTGGAGACATCTGTAGCTAAAACCAATAAATGGAATGAGACCAAATTTTATATCAAGAAGGCATGGGGAGATGATTTCCACGAAAAAAAATTTAGTACCAAAAGTTGCTGATTGGGGAAATTTTGGCGCTGGCAGAACCGAAAGCAGTCAAATATTTGCAGTAATCGCGGGTAAAAAGGACTATGCAAATTTTACTGTGCGTGCATGACAGCAGCACCACCAATTCCACTTAAAAAGGGATTGGGAACGTACAGGCAGTTATTCAAATGACAGACGAATTGTGCTCAATATGCGTCCTACCGTGCCTCAGCATGCTATACTTGTTGTCTTACCTTAAACAATGCAATGCCGTAGCGGCCCTTCAGGAATTTAGAAGGCTTCATAACCTGTGTACAGGTCCTATGTCAGCTGTAGCACTGAGAGCTATGATTAAGACGTTTGAAGAAACTGGATCACTAGGAGTTAGACCTGGCAGAGGACAGAAAGTAGTGCAAGAAGAGACAGTAACAGACGTTACACAAGAAAGGTCAGCACATTGAAAATCATGTGTGTGTGTGTGTGTGTGTGTGTCCAGGGGACCCTGATTCTGATGAATAAAACATTATTTCCTGTGAGTTCAATCACTACATTAATTTCTGTCTCTCTTGCAAGTTGTTTTAGTTTAATTATTATTATCATTGTAATGTGCCACGTATCCAGCTGAAATGAGTGACGCGGCTGTCGCTTACACCGTCGAAATGTTATTTTTCCATTTTATCTGCCTTTAATATAATTATCCACTTGTTTTCAGCTCAGCCAGCACCAAAATTTCCCCTGTTGGTGCCTTTTGGTACTAAATCTTTTTTTTTGTGGAAATCATCTCCCCATGCCTTCAAAAGTCTGAATATAAAATTTGGTTTCATTCCATTTATTGGTTTTAGCTACATATGCCTCCAAATAGGGAAAGTTATTTTATGGCCACCTTGTATAATTTGTTAAATTTGTAATAAATATCAATTATTTAAACAATATCTCATCAATTACACCTTTTCCATAAGTAAAAAATATTTATTCGTGTATAAAGTACCCAATAGTTATAATTATTTGCAGAAATTTATAATTATCTGACAGAAACTAAAATATCATCTAATTGTTTTGAGCAGTGTACAACATCATCTCAAAAGACCAGTACATCTTCAAAACATATAGCACTGCCTCAATAAGCTCTTAATAAAAATAAATATGCTATCCTTACACTTGTTGACTTAACCAAAGCTTTGACACATTTTACCTTGACATACTGCTGGCCAATCTTGGATACTCAATCATAAGAGGAATTCTACATATCTGGTTAATGAACGCTTTCAAAGAAAACATAGGTAACAAAAATGGGCACAAATCGTAACCTGGATATGATTTGTGTCTATTTTTTTCATATTATCGTGTTGGTATATAGATAAAAGGTGGAGTCACTCAAGGTACTGTATTGTTACCTACTTTGTTCAACATATATATTAATGAAATCCACAGCTTGGTCACACAAATTCAAATATACCAGTATGCAGATAACACTGCACTACTAACAATCTCACAGACATCATCATCACTGTGATTTACAAGACCTACATGAAATAACAACTTACTGCTATCACAATTCAGTTATAATGAATAGCACCAAAATGCAGATGCCAATAATAAACTCAAGAATAATGCACCCTGCACTACCCATGCTACACTGTTACACATACCACTGCATTAACATCAGCAACAACAGTAGGTGCCAATGGCTTGGAATCATACCTGTAGGACATGCTAAATACCTTAGCCTTTACATAGACTGCCACATTAAATGGACAAAACATAAAATACCCCCATACTAAATTCTGCATCATTCCAGCAAAACTTTTCCAAGTAATAGATATAATTTCAACTGATGTTAAAAAATTTATATCACAGCACTTGTGAATTAATACTTCATCATCATCACCACCATCATCAAATTCCTGCCATGTACCCTCAAGGGGTGTACAGGATATGACAGTACTACATGAAAAAATTACATCATTACTAACTTCCTATCTACAATTTTCCTCCAATTCAGTCTGTCACTTGTCAAGACTCCAACATTATCAGATCTTATATTTCTATCGTCTAAGGCACTTTGTACCGTATCAATCCACCTATATCTTGGTCTTCCTCTGGGTCGTTTTCCTGCCAACCTGGCAGAGAACACTTGTTTTGTTAATCTTTCCTCTCCCATTCTATTTAAGTGACCATACCATCTGAGATTAGCTCTGCTAACGCATTCCTGGATGCTGACAATGTCAAGTTCTTTCCTAATATCCTCATTTTTAATATGATATTGCCATTGATGCCATCTGTTCACGCCTCTAATCTTTCTCAGGACTCTCATATCTGCGGTTTCTAGTCTTTGGTCAAGTGTTTTACTTCTGACCCAGCTCTCAGATCCATAAGTTAAAATTGGTTTGAACACAGTCTTGTATACAGCTAATTTAGTGTTCCGACTAATTTCTTTCTTATTCAATATGAATTTATTCAATTGACTTCCCACGATACCAGCTTTGCTGATTCTGTTGTCTATTTCTATATTTAGTTTACCATCTTCAGTAAAAATTGTGCCTAAGTAGCTGAAATGTTTTACTTGTTCCACAGGTTCTCCATTCACAACACAGTTGACATTTTCAATGACTCTGCCTATTTTCATTGTCTTTGTCTTTTTATTGCTGACCTTCATACCATATCTATTACAACAGCTATTCAATTTAGTCAGAGAATCTTGCAGACTTGTAGCGGATTTATTTAGAAGTATAACATCATCCGCATAAAGCAAAGAGCTGACATTAACATCTCCGATATCAGGTTTAATACCACATTCCTTCATAATGTGATCCATATAGATAATGAATAACAGAGGGGATAATGTACATCCTTGTCTCACACCAGATTTAACATTAAACCATCTTCCTGTACTTCCTTCAATTCTAACTGCTGACTCACAACTCAAATAAAGACTAAGTATTGCTTGATATAATGCCCCATTGACACCATATAACTGCAGCGTATTGAATAGCTTCTCTCTTGGCACCTTGTCATATGCCTTTTCCAAATCGACAAAACTTAAATACAGATCTTTGTTATATTCCCATGCTTTCTCGACTATTTGTCGTAAAGTGAAGATCTGATCCTGACAGCCTCTATTTGGCCTGAATCCAGCTTGTTCTTCACCAAGCTTTTCTTCCACAATTCTTCTCAACCGTTTCTCAAGTATACTTGCATAGATCTTGCCAGGAACACTCAGTAGGGAAATACCTCTGTAATTCTCACATTCAGTTTTATTTCCCTTTTTATATATGGGTACTATGAGAGCTCTACTCCAATCATCGGGAATTCGTCCCTCTGTCCAGGCTTTCTGAACTATGCAGTGCAGCCACTGTAAGACTCTTATACCACCATATTTCAGCATTTCTGGTCGAATATCATCTACTCCTGCTGCCTTTCCACATTTCAAGCCTTTGATGGCTTTTTCTACTTCAAGTATGGATATGTATTCCTGACTGCATGCCTGGTCAGTGTTTTTTATCACTGTGCTGTCATCACTGCTTGTTTCATTTAGCAGTTTTTCAAAGTAATTACTCCATACTTCAAGGATATCTTTTTCTCCTGTTTTCATTTCACCTTTATCATCTCTAATTCCTTTTACAGCACTCTTTCCTCCATTCCTAAGCTTCTTCAACAACCTCCAGAATATTTTGCCACCTTCTTGATATTTATTTTCTATATTCTTGCCAAAGTCCTCCCATGACTTTTGTTTAGCTAGTTTTACACACTGTTTAGCTTTCTTACATTTGTCTCTGTATTCTGTAAGAGTAAAAGCTGACTTATTTGCCAGGAACTTTTGATATGCTTTCTTCTTTTCCTTCACTGCCTCTTTAACTTCCTGTGTCCACCAAGGAGTTCTGATTTGTTTATCCTTACAGACAACCTCACCACATGCCTCTCTGGCAGAATCAATCAATGTTTTCTTCAGAGTTTGCCACTGAATCTCCAAGGTTTGATTCCTGTTCTCAAACTCTTTCATTTTCTTTTCAATAATCTTTCTGTATTTTAGTCTACAGTTCACATCTGAGAGCTGCTCAACTTTTATTCGCTTTAAAACTTTCTTACATGTTATTCTTTTCAATATTAAATTCAATTTTATCCTGCTCAAGACTAAATAGTGATCACTTCCAATTTCAAATCCTCTGTACACTCTGGTGTCCTGCACCAGGGAGAAAACATCTCTATCAACAATAACATAGTCAATGAGACTTTTCTTATTCCTAGCCTCTTCTCTCCATGTGAATTTGTGCACATTTTTATGTTGGAACATGGTGTTAGTAATAACCAGTCCATGTCCTGAGCAGAAATCCAACAGATATTTGCCATTATTATTAGCTTTGCTCTTTTCTCCAAATTTTCCCAAAATATTTTTGTATGTCTCACAATCATTTCCTACTCTACTATTTAGATCCCCAACAAGGACCAACTTTTCCTTTTTCATTGTGTCAGTTGCTTTTTCTAAAGCCTCAAAAAATTCCTCCACTTCTACCTTAGTAGAACCTTCTGTGGGACCATAGGCACAAATAAGTCTCATTGTCCAGTTCCCCATTCTCATATTTGCCCACATTACTCTACTTGAGACTGACTGCCATTCAAGAAGATTAGCCTCGTATTTTGTGTTGAATACTATGGCTACTCCTTCTTTTCCTTGATTGTTATTGCCTGAATATAACATTTTGTATTTATTGCTCAGAAAGATCTCACCAGTTTTGGTCTTTTTTGTTTCAGTCACCCCTATTATGTCGATCTGGTACTTATCTAATTCCTCAGCTAGCTCCATTTCTTTGCCATTCAGGCTTCTTACGTTGATAGTACCGATCTTTAACTCTGGTGATGTTGAGTTGGGGTTTGTTTTCAGATTTGTTCCAGTAGCTGACTTTTCGCTGTTCGCCCTGGTTCCCTGGCGAAAACAACGGGGGCCTTGTTTAACCGGGCGACGCCCCAGCCGGCATGAAATTTTGTCATGTTGTACCATCATTTTTTATTTTGGTTTAACCAATAAGAATACAATTTGGTCGGCTAAATCCCAAATTGCCAGCCCATCCTCGTTCGTTCAGTATCAAAGTAGATACCCAACAGGGTGCACCACGAGAAGGTGAGGATTGGACATTAGGTCAGAAGCCCTGGTCGGTTCTCCGCATTCCTTTAAAGGCTATGTGGAGGTCTCCTCTCAGTTATACAGCTTTGACCCTTAAGCACCCCGAATTAATACTTATGTATAGTATAACAGTTTACATAAACACTGCCACAGCCATCAATCTAATTTTTAAAAATTGTATAGAAAATTGTTTCAGCGGTGCTTGGAAACCTAATATACAGTAGCTAATAACCAAACCCCTTATGGTGATACACAAAATCCTGAGCATTAAAAACTTGAAACACTACATACTGTTACTAAGATTGTTTCAACAGCACTATTATAATAACAGAGATGCATAACACGATCCACCTAGGCCCTACAACCTCATACAGTGCAATAAGATAAAATACAATGAAAGAGCATCTTGTTACTATGATACTCAACAACTGACCACAAAATTTAAAATACATAAACAGTTGCAAAACACTGAAACATGAATTGTGGAAGCTATATCAACAGTATACCACCTACATACACTTCGCAAATCACAGAAACTACAACACCCAACACTTACACTGAATCCATAAATAGTATGAAACAACTTACATACGCAGTGCTGTCCATGAATTTTAAGACTTGATTTGTATCACATACTATGCTGGAGAAATCTATCGATAAGTGTGCTAAATAATACCAACTAACATCTACACTCCCAGATAGTGAGGTTAGTTTATGTTCAGTAATGTGTGAGTTACGATGTGTAGTGTAAAGCGTATTTTCTTTGTACATCATAGATATGAAAAGTGAACAGAAAATTTCGATTGAATTTTGTTTCAAAACAGGTATTTCTGATAGTAACTTTTCCTAGAAATTCTGAAAATCAGCTTTGAACTGTGAAGGGGAGTTGGTAGAAGATTATGAGAGAAGTGGACATTCGACATTGACGAACTCAGGAAAACATTGCTACTGTAGCTAAGTTGATGAAGTACAATTGCTGAATCACATTACAGATGATTGCAGAGGTGTCAAAATCCTTAAGAGCATCATTCTTCACATTTTGAGTGAAGATTTGGGAAAGATGAAATTGCATGTGTGAGTGCGTTTCATCCCACATGCCTTGACAGCTGAGTAATGAGAAGATTGGGTAACAACCAATCTTCTCATTACATGTTGTAAGTACATCATCATGATAGTGGATGATGATGAAAATTTCTTTGATAAAATGATTATGGGAGATGAAAGCTCGTGTTTCCCCTATGATTTCAAAGAAAAGCAACAGTGTTCTGAACGGATTAGTGACAGATCTCCCAGACTGAAGAAATTAAGATTCCAAAGTCCCGGATCAACATGTTGTTGATAATTTTTTTTTTTTTTTTTTTTTTTTCTCATGGCATATACACAAATAATTCATACTGGAGGGGAGAACATTATGAGGGTGGTTTGAAAAGTTCTTGGCCTCGAACATAGATGGAAACACTATCGGCAAGATTTTTTTTTTTTTTTCTCTCTCTAAGTTGGTACATCTGTCATAGCATCCATGTGAAATTGCAAGTCATTCTATCAAGTAGTTTGTTTTATACAGCTGTCTGAAGCAAAAGTGTTGTCTGTATCCCAATGGATAAAATTGAGTATCTTGCAGTTATAAAATTCTTTGTAACACCAAAAGAAATTCATTCGAAGTTCATAAAACTTTATGGGCACTCTTCTCATTCGTTTTGGACAATTAAGAAATGGACTGCCGAGTTTAACCGTGGCCATACTAGCCTTGAAGATGATCCACGTGAAGGACGTCCAAAAAGTGTAAAAACACCAGAAATCATTGATCAAGTGAACGATATGGGCCGCTAGAGGGATTCGTAGTCATTTGTGTTTGTTGAGAGCTCCTGATAAGATAAGTGTTATTTTAAGTTATCATTGATAAATTTACTTGAATATTACGTAGTTTTGTTTGCCTTGTGTATCTTAGTGTGTCTGTTTGTGTGTTTTTGGTGTTTCATTTTATAATTTGATTAAATATGTTAGAAGTGAGTATGGCTCCCGTAAGAAGGAAAATGGCGGCCAGTAATGAAGGTTCGCCATCTTTATTCAATAACGGTAATATAAAGGAGATGATTCAGTGTACTATCTGCGAAATGTACACTTTGCGAAGTGCGGTCGGAGTATGGTTAGATGATGATAATAAAGGAGTGAATGTGTGTAGAAAATGTAAGCAGAATGAAGAATTAAAGTGTATTTCAGGTCATGAGTGTGATATTTTTTTTTCAAACTTCAGAAATGAAGAAAATAGTGATACGACAAGAAATGGCGAGGTTGTACCAGAGAACTGTGAGGGCGTGAATGATGGTATTAATTGAGAGCAAATTAATGGTTTTACAGAGAATAAAAAAAAAAAGATGAGATAGATGCAATGAGTGAGATCATGTTGTTGAGTAGAGCAATACAAAGGGCAAAGCGGCAGCTAGAGCGTATGAACAAAAGTCGACTGAGTGCACCAGCCAATAATAAAAAATCATCATCATCATCAAATTCCTGCCATGTGCCATCAAGAGGTGTACAGGATTTGATACTACTACATGAAAAAAATTACATCATTATGAATTTACTATCTACAATTTTCCTCCAAATCAGTCTGTTACTTGTCAAGACTCCAACATTATCAGATCTTATATTTCTATCGTCTAAAGCACTTTGTACCGTATCGATCCACCTATATCTTGGTCTTCCTCTGGGTCTTTTTGCTGCCAACCTGGCAGAGAACACTTGTTTTGCTAATCTTTCCTCGCCCATTCTGTTTAAGTGACTATACCACCTGAAATTAGCTCTGCTAACACATTCCTGGATGCTAACAATGTCAAGTTCTTTCCTAATATCCTCGTTTTTAATATGATATTGCCATTGATGCCATCTGTTCACGCCTATAATCTTTCTCAGGACTCTCATATCTGTGGTCTCTAGTCTTTGTGGTCTCATATCTGTGGTCTCTAGTCTCAAGTGTTTTACTTCTGACCCAGCTCTCAGATCCATAAGTTAAAACTGGTTTAAACACTGTCTTGTATACAGCTAACTTAGTGTTCCGACTAATTTCTCTCTTATTCCATATGAATTTATTCAATTGACTTCCCACCATACCAGCTTTGCTGATTCTGTTGTCTATTTCTATATTTAATTTACCATCTTCAGTAAAAATCGTGCCTAAATAGCTGAAATGTTTTACTCGTTACACAAGTTCTCCATTCACAACACAGTTGACATTTTCAGTGATTCTGCCTATTTCATTCTCTTTGTCTTTTTATTGCTGACCTTCATACCATATCTATTACAACAGCTATTCAATTTAGTCAGAGAATCTTGCAGACTTGTAGCAGATTTATTTAGAAGTATAACATCGTCTGCATAAAGCAAAGAGCTGACATTAACATTTCCAATTTTGATATCATGTTTAATACCACTTTCCTTCATAATGTGATCCATATAGATAATGAATAACAGAGGGAATAATGTACATCCTTGTCTCACACCAGATTTAACATTAAACCATCTTCGTGTACTTCAATTCTAACTGCTGACTTACAACTCAAATAAAGACTAAGTATTGCTTGATATAATGCCCCATTGACACCATATAACTGCAGCATATTGAATAGCTTCTCTCTTGGCACCTTGTCATGTGCCTTTTCCAAATCGACAAAACTTAAATACAGATCTTTGTTATATTCCCATGCTTTCTCGACTATTTGTCGTAAAGTGAAGATCTGATCATGACAGCCTCTATTTGGCCTGAATCCAGCTTGTTCTTCACCAAGCTTTTCTTCCACAATTCTTGTCAACCGTTTCTCAAGTATACTTGCATAGATCTTGACAGGAACACTCAATAGGGAAATACCTCTGTAATTCTCACATGCAGTTTTATTTCCCTTTTTATATATGGGTACTATGAGAGCTCTACTCCAATCATCGGGAATTTGTCCCTCTGTCCAGGCTTTCTGAACTATGCAGTGCAGCCACTGTAAGACTCGTATACCACCATACTTCAGCATTTCTGGCCGAATATCATCTACTCCTGCTGCCTTTCCACATTTCAAGCCTTTGATGGCTTTTTCTACTTCAAGTATGGATATGTATTCCTGACTGCATGCCTGGTCAGTGTTTTTTACCACTGTGCTGTCATGTCACCTTTATCATCTCTAATTCCTTTTACAGCACTCTTTCCTCCATTCTTAAGCTTCTTCAACAACCTCCAGAATATTTTGCCACCTTCTTGATATTTATTTTCTATATTCTTGCCAAAGTCCACCCATGACTTTTGTTTGGCTAGTTTTACACAGTGTTTAGCATTCTTGCATTTGTCTCTATATTCTCTAAGAGCACAAGCTGACTTATTTCACAGGAACTTTTGATATGCTTTCTTCTTTTCCTTCACTGCCTCTGTAACTTCCTGTGTCCACCAAGGAGTTCTGATTTGTTTATCCTTACAGACAACCTCACCGCATGCCTCTCTGGCAGAATCAATCAATGTTTTCTTCAGAGTTTGCCACTGAATATCCAAGGTTTGATTCCTGTTCTCAAACTCTTTCATTTTCTTTTCAATAATCTTTCTGTATTTTAGTCTACAGTTCACATCTGAGAGCTGCTCAACTTTTATTCGCTTTAAAACTTTCTTACATGTTATTCTTTTCAATATTAAATTCAATTTTATCCTGCTCAAGACTAAATAGTGATCACTTCCAATTTCAAATCCTCTGTACACTCTGGTGTCCTGCACCAGGGAGAAAACATCACTATCAACAATAACATAGTCAATGAAACATTTCTTATTCCTAGCCTCTTCTCTCCATGTGAATTTGTGCACATTTTTATGTTGGAACATGGTGTTAGTAATAACCAGTCCATGTCCTGAGCAGAAATCCAACAGATATTTGCCATTATTATTAGCTTTGCTCTTTTCTCCAAATTTTCCCAAAATATTTTTGTATGTCACAATCATTTCCTACTTTGGTATTTAGATCCCCAACAAGGACTAACTTTTCATTTTTCATTGTGTCTTTCGGTTGCTTTTTCTAAAGCCTCAAAAAACTCCTCGACTTCTACCTTAGTAGAACCTTCTGCGGGACCATAGGCACAAATAAGTCTCCTTGTCCAGTTCCCCATTCTCATATTTGCCCACATTACTCTACTTGAGACTGACTGCCATTCAAGAAGATTAGCATCGTATTTTGTGTTGAATACTATGGCTACTCCTTCTTTTCCTTGATTGTCATTGCCTGAATATAACATTTTGTATTTATTGCTCAGAAAGATCTCACCAGTTTTGGTCTTTTTTGTTTCAGTCACCCCTATTATGTCGATCTGGTACTTATCTAATTCCTCAGCTAGCTCCATTTCTTTGCCATTCAGGCTTCTTCCGTTGATAGTACCGATCTTTAACTCTTGTGATGTTGAGTTTGGGTTTGTTTTCAGATTTGTTCCAGTAGCTGACTTTTCGCTGTTCGCCCTGGTTCCCTGGCGAAAACAACGGGGGTCTTGTTTAACCGGGCGATGCCCCAGCCGGCATGAAATTCTGTCATGTTGTACCATCGTTTTTTATTTTGGTTTAACTAATAAGAATACAGTTTGGTCGGCTAAATCCCAAATTGCCAGCCCATCCTCGTTCGTTCAGTATCAAAGTAGATACCCAACAGGGTGCACCACGAGAAGGTGAGGATTGGACATTAGGTCAGAAGCCCTGGTCGGTTCTCCTCATTCCTTTAAAGGCTATGTGGAGGTCTCCTCTCAGTTATACAGCTTTGACCCTTAAGCACCCCATAATAAAAAATATGATAGGAAAAATAAGCGTACGAATGTGAACGTAAACAAAATGAAGGAGAGAGTGCTGTATGGAGACTGGTTAGTGCGAGGTGTGTTAGTAGAGGATTTGACATAATCGTACCAATCTGGTGCGACCATAAAGGAAGTAACTGAGTCTATTAGAGAGCAAAAGGAAAGGGTGAAAGAATTGATTGTTGTGGCAGGTACGAATGATTTGAAAGGAGATAAAATGGAAATGATAGAAGACCTGAATGAATTGTTTGAGGTAGCAAAAGAAAAGAGTGAGAGAGTTAGGATGATTAGTCTTTTGCCACGGTATGACAGTGAAGTGTTTAAAAGGAGGGCCATAATTGCCAATGTCTTTATGAGTGGATTATGTATCACGAGTGGTGTGGAATTTGTGGACATGTGGAGTGAATTCGATGGGCGAAAGGATCTATATAAGATGGATGGCTTGCATTTGAATGGATTCTGTGTAAGGAGACTTGAAAAAGTGTTGCTGAATGTAGTGGATGTGCAAAATCAGGGAAACTAGGTTTATTAAGGGGGGGGGGGTAGATATACAGACCTTAGGGAGGCAGTTGAATGTATGAATGAGTATAATATGCCCGAGCGAATAAGGACAGCAAATCAGAATGGGATAGTTAATATAAGGCATCAGGCTCGGGATGGGGCAAATGGGGGGTCTTAAATTTATGTACACTAATGCTAGGAGTATAAGAAACAAGAAGGAAGAGTTTTTGGCCATGGTTGGCACTTCCAGACCACAGATTATTGGCATTAGTGAATCATGGCTGACTGTAGATGATATAGTTAGTGGGATTGAATGTGATGGATATAGTGTGTTCAGGAATGACAGGGAGAATATAATGGGGGAGGAGTATTGTTGATGATAGCTGATGAGCTACAGCCAAGGTTAATATAAGTTGAATTGCAGGATAGAGAAAAGAGCACATTTGAGGCCATTTGGTGTGAGATTGAGGCTAGCAGAACAACATATACAATTGTGTGCTGCTATAGACCAGCTGATGGAAAAGATGGTGGAGACGGTATGCACAAGCAAATAGAAGAAATGAGTGGAAGGAGGGGAATCATTTTGGGAGATTTCAACTATGGTTGCATTGATTGGAGTGAGGAGAGGACACACAGGAGGAAGGAATTGGATTTTATGCGGTTATTAAGGGATAACTATCTGCGACAGCATGTAATGGAAAATACTAGGGGTCAGAGAGTGCTTGACCTAGTAATTACATCTGAGGATTTGGCTGTTACAAATATGACCACATTGCCACCAATTGGTGAGAGTGATCATAGGGTCTTGACTTTGGAGGTGGCTAAAGGTGTGGAATTTACAATTAACACAGGGTACATGTGGAATTATCGGGCTGGAAAGTATGACAAGCTTAGGAGTTTGATTGTTTCAGTGCCATGGCATGTACAACTGCAAGGACTAGAAGTTGATAGTGCATGGGAGGTAGTTAAGAAGTGCTTGCATGAAGCAATGGCTGACTGTATACCTAGAGTCCGAATAATAAATCAAGTAGGGGTTAAATGGATGAATAACACCATTAAGCTTGAGTTGCAAAAAAAGAAACAACTATGGAGGGAATTTAAGGAGAAGGGTGACCGGCAGACACATGAACGGTATAAAGCGCAGCCCAGAAGGGTGACGAGTGTGGTAAGAAAAGCAAAAAAGGATTACGAAAGAACATTGGCCATGCAGGCTAAAGAGAATCCTAAACAGTTTTTTTGATATGTTGCAAGTAAAAGGAAAAATGTATATGGGAGAATGATTTTAAAGAATGCCGATGGTAGGGAGGTAACTGAATCAGTTGAGATAGTTGAGTTACTGAGTGAGCACTTTGCAAGAATATATCATCCAGGTGGTGACATTGCAGAAACGAATAAACCAGTAGATTATACGGGAATTGTGGTGAATGAAGTGGAGGTGAGTAGTCTATTTCATAACCTCAATGTTAATACATCTGTGGGATTGGATGGTATACCAGCTCGTGTCGTACGAGAAGCGGCTAAAGAATTGTCAATATACCCTTGACCATTTTGTTTAATTTGAGTCTCGGGTCTGGGTTAGTCCCGAGGGGGGTGGAAAGAGGGGAAAATAGTTCCACTGCATAAAGGTGGTTCCAAGACTGCTGTTGTAAATTACCAACTGATTAGAATACATCAGGAATCGTTGTCTAGGTCTTAGAGAAATTAGTCAAGAAAAGAATACAGGATTGGATAGATGAAAATGGGATATTGTATGGGGGACAACATGGTTTTGTGAAGGGTAGATCATGCCTCAGTAACTTGCTCACATTTTATAACACAGAGACCGCTGAACTGGATAAGGGTAATGGGTTTACAGTGATTCTACTGGACCTTGCCAATGCCTTTGACAGGCTACCACATGGAACTCTAATCAGTAAACTGGAGCAGATGGGGATGGATAGGAGGGTGGTTGATGGAGAGATACCAGAGAGTGGTTTATTCAGGAGTTGAGTCCAAAAGATGGCTTGTGACTAGTGGTGTGTCGCAGGGCTCTATTCTTGGACCACTACTTTTCAATTTGTTCATCAATGATATAGGAAAGGATCTGAGAGGAAGTGTTCACTTGTTTGCTGATGATGCAAAGTTGGGTAGAGCAATTGTGATTGCACAGGATGTCAAAAATTTACAGGATGATTTGGATAGTTTGGAGGACTGGGCTAAGGAGAATGGATGATAATTTAATGTGGCAAAATGTAAGGTTATGCATTTTGGGGTGAAAAGAATAGCAGCAGTATATCACATTGGTGGAACCGTACTCCAGGAGATTGATGAGGCCAGGGATTTGGGAGTGTTGGTGGATAGGGAATTGAAGTTTAGGGAGCACATTGCAAAAGTGGCTAAATCAGCTCACAAATCACTTGGCTTCTGAAAAATACTTTAACATGCAGAGACAAACAAGTTATTGTTCCTCTGTATCGAGCCTTGATAAGACCCCATCTGGACTACTCTGCCCAGTTATGGGCGCAAGGGTTTCTTTGTGATGGGGAGGAAGTGGAGAGGATCCAGACACGAGTGAGCAAGATGATAGCAAGTCTGAGGAATGAACCTTACGAGAATAGGTTGAAAATTGGTGGGTTGCAAAAATTGGTCGATAGGCGGAAATGGGGTGATATGATTGCGACATTCAAATTACTGAAGGGTATCTAAGGCAAGGTATGATAGATACTATGTGAATGTCGAATAGTTGTTCTTGACATGATGTTAAGGCCTCGCTTGATGAGTCTATCGACTCCTTGGAGTTGCCCGGAATAATAATAATAATATACTATTGGATGACCGGCGTGTCAAAGTGCGTGAAATTGCTGAGACTATAGGCATTTCAAAAGAAAGTGTAGATATTTTGCATGAAGAATGCAAATGAAAAAAATTTGTGCATGATGGGTGCCATTGCTCACAGCAGATCAAAAACGCACTCGCCTGAAAATCTCTGAATAGTGCTTTGAACGTTTTAACAAGAATAAAACCAATTTTGTGCATGGATTTATTACTATGGATGAGACTTGGATGCACCATTACACAGCAGAATCCAAACAGCATTCAAAACAGTGGACAGAAGCCGATTGTTCAGCGCCAAAGAAGATAAAGTAAGTTGGTTTCATCAGCAGGAAAGGCCATGGCATCGGTGTTTTGATGCTTAAGGCTTGTTTAGTAATTATCTTGAAAAAAGTAAAACAATAACCGGGGAATATTATTCTGATCTTTTAACCAGACTAGATGAAAGAATTTGTGAGAAAAGACCCGGTTTGCAGAAGAAAAAAAAATCATCTTTCATCAAGAAAATGCACCTGCCTACAAAGGTGTTTTGGCAATGGGAAAATTAAGGGATCTGCTGATTCCTCAATTTTTGAACAATGTTCCACTATGAATTGTTGAAACATCCTCCCTGTTCCCCAGATTTGGCTCCCTCTGACTTCTATCTCTTCCCAAAACTAAAACTCTTCCTCGCTGGTCAACTTTTTTCTTCAAATCAAGAGGTGATTGCAGCTCTTGATTTGAAGAAAGGGGTATTTTGCAGATCTTACTAAGAACCACTACAGGGATATAATAATGGTGCTGGAGCATCACTGGAATAAATGTATTAGTCTTAATGTAGATTACGTTGAAAAATAAAAATAATTTTGAAAATATTAATTAGTTTTTTCATTGTTATGCCAAGAACTTTTCATACCACTCTCGTAAATGCAGAATTTTATAAAGAATTTCTGGATTGTCTTCTGAAATGCATACAGCATGTTCATCCAGTTGCTAGATTTTTTCCTATTGCACGATAATACACCCACTCACAAAGTGTGTATAACTTTTGACACACAAAAATATCCCCACCCTTTGTCATCCTCTTACTTACCAGATCACCTTATCCCCTGTGCACTACTTTCAGTTTCCCAAGTTGGAAATGAAGCTGAAAGGATGCCAATTTGTGGATGTTCCAGCAATCCAAAAAGCTGTAACTGATGAATTAAAGACAATCGATCTAGCACAGCGATTTTCAACTGGTGTGTCGCAAGAGGTCTTCAGGTGTGGCATAGCTGGGGGGGGGGGGGTCCACCCCGTGCGGCACTTTGAACCTTTTTGAACTTTTGCAGTTAATTCTAAAATGCAGTCTCGAGAACTCAGTTCCAAATATTGTAATTACACTACTGCCAAATTTCCTCACAATTGCTGTAAGTGTTGCTAGTTGTCAGAGAGTTTTTCTAAATAAAATTTGATTAAGAATTACCTACATTATTATGAAATAGACTTTGCCAATGTCATCGACGATTTTGCTAATAGAAAAGCAAGAAAAATAACATTTTAGAATGTTGAAATTAAAGTTTTACTTCAAAAATAAACGTAATGTTTTAATTTATTTTCCTATGTCGTTTTGACTTTTTGTAGTATTTTTGTTGTGTGTTCTGAGGGGCAGCAAACTCAGGAACCGTCCCAAGCAGCAACAGCTGTAGCTACGCCACTGTGCACAAGATTTGTGAAAACAATTGATTGAAAGAAATAATGTCATAATTGGCACATTTATTTATTAGTGACAAGATATTAAGACAAAATACATGATCATCAGCAAACATCCAGCCTCATCAATGAAACTGACACTCAACGGGAAAAATATTGATCAAGTGTCAAGATATAAATATCTTGGTTGTTGGCTTAATGAACGGTGGGATCCAGAAATAGATATAAAGACAAGGATTGAAGTTGCACGGCAGTCCTTCATGAAAATGAGAACACTATTCTGCAATAAAGACCTAAACATGGAAGTCAGATGCCGAATGCTGAAATGTTACGTGTGGTCTATTCTGCTCTATGGAGTTGAAACATGGACATTGAAGGCGACAACCATCAAGAAAATCGAAGCCTTTGAGATGTGGCTATACAGAAGAATGCTGAAGATATCATGGACAGAAAAAATTACCATTGAAGAGGTCTTAAAATCCATTGGCAAAGCTAAACATCTTGTACAAATAATCAAGAAACGAAAAACATCATATCTTGGCCACATCATGAGAAACAGCAAATACCAACTTCTACAAACTATTTTGGTAGGAAGAATTGATGGCAAGAGGAAGAAAAAGAATATCATGGTTTGACAACATCAAGACGTGGACAGGAAAGAGCAGTGCACAACTGCTCAGATTAGCACAAGACCGCAGTTTGTTTGCCAAGATGGTCGCTGACCTTCGATAGAAGATAGCACAATAAGAAGAATTTATTAGTGTTTGGTCTTCCATCCGCACCTGAAGCTCTCTTATTTATATTTCACGAAACTTACGGTTGGTGAATCAATCAAAATTATGAATATTTTTGCCCCCCCCCCCCCCCTTTCTAGTCTTCAAAATTCGAGTCATAAGAATTCAAGGAGAACCGGCCTACCAGTTCGGAACACGGGGGGGGGGGCGTAGCCCCCCACTATGATATATTTTATATAATATATTTATGTATCATGTAAAATATTTATATATTATATAATATAAATTATTATATTATATTGTTAATAATTGGTGGATTTTATATAGATAGAGAATATTCATAGATATTATCTTATATTTAATCCTACCATAGAGAATGATCTCTGTTTCTAACAATTATTTTTTTTTATTCCGAGTGTACCTATATGTTATTATATGCACAAGATCATTGCTCCAATTGGTGCAATGACCTTAACTCTTTCAGAATCCAAATAATCACTGACTCAAGACCAAATACAAAATAAACACATTTAATAAAACTAAAACAATATATATACACTTCAAACAATATTACATAACTATAACTACAAATTAATTGGATCCAAGGCCTTTTTAAAATAAACTTACACTTAAGACTAAACTAAACACTTTGTTTGCACAATCACAAAATGTTCATAGCCAGTTTCTTTCTCTGTCAAGGCCCTTTTTTTTGAAGATATATAACTCTATTCTTCATTTTTACAGGATCCTTTCTCATCACTGATGTAACACACATTAATTCTTCCTGACTTAATTCTTTTTCTTTTCTTCAGTAGAAATAATAGTCAGATCCGGCGTCCTTAATACAGATGAAACTTCCTAATCAGAGTTTTCTCGAACATTCCTTTAGAACGTAAATAGTAAATTCTTCTTTTATTCACTAAATGCTTATTGACAGTCTTACTCTTCCAATTAAAAAAAAAACTTACAGTTCTACGATTTCCTTTTTGGAATCTACTATAAATCTTTCAATCAGTGTTTCCTCCAATATTCCTTTTAAAACGATTTATAGCAATATTTCCCTTTTATTTATCCACATACTTATTCCACATTAAAACTTAATAGTTCCACGATTCCCTTTTCGGAATATACTATTAATTTTCCTCCGACTGTCACATAAAAAAACTTAAGTTCCTTCCGAACCTAAATGTCTGCCGGCCTGTGTTCTAAATTCCCGAACGCTATCTTGTTTACAACCGTTACCCAGATACCGAACGCTCTCTTGTCAGCTGTCAATCACTGCATAAAACTTCTCCGCGAGCATGCGCACTCCACGAAAGTCAGAAACTAAGTACTGTAAAATGGTTGACACGTTGTATCCGTTAGCGACAAGAGAATGTCTTCATAAAAAACAAAACTTAATATTTCAAACCACAACCAAATTCTTTGAAGTAATACAAAGATCAAATCTAGTAAGTATATCAATTTTTTAACTTCTTTACATATCACCTTGGACAAAACAATTCCATAACGGGCACATCGCAAGTGCCGACAATGCGTATAATAAATTTAGTCTAACCAAGTGGAAAATAAACTTTCAACGCCGACAATGCGTGTTATGAAAACAAAACTAAAAAATATTTTAACATAAACAATACATAAAAATATTCAGAATTTTAATTATGATTATTTTTACATCATCTTATATAAAATAAGATATAATATAATATATTATATCTTATTCTTATAATTATAATGTCTAAATCTAAATATTAGTATGTACATGTAATTTATTTCAGAAAGATAATAGATAAAACATTATTGTCATCATCACCCCCTCCCCCATGAAGTCAAAAGAAGCATTGTGTGAGGTACCACTGTCACATATGCAGCTCATCATATTATACCTTAAATGCATACACCATGCAAAAATCCTGCTCCTCCTTCCTCTTCTCACCATCCTTTATACATCTTCCTAGGGTGGCTTCTTGTTCTTCCCCTTTAATCATTAATCATCTTCAATCATATCCTTTCTTCCTCCTTCTCCTACTATCCACTAGACTCTGCAAATTGTATTTCCTCAATCATTTTTCATATTCAGCATTCCAGAGACCAGAAACCAATCAGTCAAAATTTAGGCAGTTGATTCTGGATCTTTTCTAGTATAACTCCATCCTTTTGTAAACAATGTGACCAATACTGTGCAGTAATCCATATGGGTCCTTATCAATTTTTTTATATACTACTCTTTGATATCTATTCCTCAGCCACCAAGGCCTTATACAACCATTATATCCTTACTTGTCATGTCAGTGTCCTTTACATCATTGACAAAATCAATTGCATTGTCCTCCCAGTTTTACTTATGTAACCCTTATATTTTTATATCTTTATTCAATATTACCTCACAGATGATCCCTTATCTCCTCCCCTCCTCTAAAATATCTCCCACAATTGTATATTCTACATCCTATCTTTGCTTTCTGAATTTTGAAACCATATGCTTTCCGACACTGAAATGGTAATCCCGCTCACTTGTCCTTTTTCCCAATCTATACAAGTCCTCTTTCAAAGCAGACATCTGCTCAACTCCTCATAATTCTTCCCAACTTTGCATCATTTGCAAACAACATATCATCATCATTAACATAAAAGCAGCAACTGCACCAAAATAGACCGTTGGTGCTGTTCCAAGTTATTCCTCCCCTATAAAATATATGCTGATACCTACAACCAATCCAGTGTACTAATATCTCTTATCCAGTCCCATCCATTCCAGTTTAATGACCAGTTTGGCATGTAACAATCTATCAAAAGGCTTTGCAAAATTTAATATACCACTGTGTATGCAACTCCCATGTCCACCTCATTTCTCACCTTGTTATAATAAGCAAGCATATTGCTAAAACCTGATTTTCCTTTGACAAACCCATGTTGTCCATCAAAGACAGTGTTGCTGTTCCAGAGACCAAACAAGTAATGGAGTGGAGACACGAAGGTTGTCCACAGCCAAAGAAGTTCTGAACTCAAAAGTCAGCAGGAAGAGTTCTTGCCATTGTCTTTTGGGATATGAATGGTTGTAATCCTTACCAGGTACCTCAAAAAAAGGTGAAACTGTTACAGCAGTACTTTATTCAATAGATCTGAAGGAATTGAAGGAGGTACTGAAGGAAAAACACAATGTGGAAACTCAGGAGAGGTGTGTTGCTTTTGCAGGACAACACACCTTCTCACACTGCACATGAAACCCAACAGACAATACATAACTTGGGCTTTCAATGTCTGTCTCATCTGTCCTATTTGCCACAACAAATTAAGTCATTTGAATCATAAATTTATGTCCAAATTCATCAGCCATTCAGCTGCATTCATAGATAATGTGAGTCATTATTTGAATCAGTGCTCCACAGTCGCTGGGAGTTAAATTAATGCTCCAGAAGTGTGAGCATCTGCACTCCCACCTTGTTCAGTTCAAAGATGGTTAAGTGTTCGCCAGACCCAACGAGGGAGATCAAAACTAGATGTCGACTTATTGGATCCTTTATAACTTCTTCGTCAAACAGTTTTGACATATTGTTCCACTCTTCTTTCCAAGCATTGGAAATATTAAATCCCTCAACAATTAGCTGTCGTATAGTTTTCAAGGAGAGATGTTGCGATCCGAGTCTGTCACATCCTACCGCTTCCAGATCAGTGTGGATTGGGAGTTGGGGATTGTTCATGATTTTTGTATATTCTCTTTGAAGGAAGTGCTTCCTATATAGGTGTAGTGGCTCAATTTTGCTTTAAAACTGGGAGTCAGCATAATTTTTTCTTTTTTCATATATTTTTTTTTATGTTGGGCCCATGAAAGGTTGGTTGATCAACATATAGTATGTTAGTACCATATATGGGTAGTGGGTTGGGAAAGGAGAAACTTGTTTACATTTGATTTAAAAGTCTGTATATTGTATATCTTGGGGAAATACATCAGGGGAAGACTGTTCTACAGTACAGCAGTAGCAGGGATGGAGGAGGAGAAAAAGAAACATTTTTCTGTGGGTTTCAAGGTGTATAGTAAAACGATGTTGGGCAGCAACTGTACGTGTTCCAGTGGGCTTAGTACTTAGTGGGGGAATTATTCATGCTATTTCAGATGAACATTTGCCATGGAAATATTTGTAGAATACACTAATTGCAGAGACCAAACGTCTATGTGCAAGTAAGGAGAGTGAGTTGGTAAGACATGGGTCATTTATTAACCTAATTGCTATTAAGTCAAGCATTTTGAGGGTGCTTCTAGGAGCCCCACTCCAAATGTGAGAGCATTATTCGATAGCTGGGCAGATTTGTGATTTGTATAAGGTTAACAGCTGTTCATAGGTGAAGTAACGACTTGAGCGAAATAGAAATCCTAGTTTTTTTGAATCTGAGGATGCAATGGTTGTGATGTGTTTATTACAGGAAAGTCTTGATGTCAGTGTAATCCCAAAAGGAGAAATCTCATCTTGTCTGGAAATTTCAGTGTTATCAAAAATAATATTGGGGGAAAATCTTTTTTGTGAGAAATAAGACAGAACTGGGTTTTACTAGCATTGAAGTTGATGAGGTTATCTGAACCCCCCCCCCCCCCCCCATTGAAGGATGGCTTGGAGGTCAGAAATTGAGGACAGATTGTGGTGGTTGATGTTCTGTAGGTTGAAGTGAGTTGTGTAGAGCAAGGTTTGTCAAATGAAAGGGAGGAGTGCAATGTGCTGTCATCTGCAAAGCTGTGCGTATTGGGTTGGAGGTCAACTGAAGTAGGTCATTGATATACAGAAGGAAGAGGGGGTCGGTGAAAGAACAGAACCTTGTGGAACCCTAGCATTAGTTGGATTTTGAGAGGATAGGGAACAGTCTACCATCATATTGTGTGCGACAAGACAAAAAGCTGGCAATTTAACTGCAGAAGTCCTAAGACAGTCCGAATGATGGAAGGAAGTTTGCATAATAAGCGTTTGAGCTAGACCTGCTCAAAAGCTTTGGAGATATCAAGTGCAACCACTTGAGATTCGTCAAATTTCTCAATGGCATTTGTCCAGAGATGGATGATATATGAGAGTAGATCTCCTGTTGGTCAATCGGCGCAATGAAATCTGTACCTGTGGTCGCTTAATAGCTGGGTGGCTTCAAGGTAGTATAGGAGTTGAGAATTGATAGTTTTCTCCATCACTTTAGATAGGACTGAGGTGAGTGAGATAGGTCAGTAGTTAAATGGCAGTGATTTGTCACCCTTCTTAGGAATGGGTTTGAATATAGGCTAATTTCCAGGCTTTGAGATATACTAGTGGAGTAAGATGAGTCAGTTCTGGTGCACAGATCTTCAGGACAATTGGAGGAATGCCATCAGAGGAGGAGATTTTTTGTGTCTAATTTAGACGATAGGTTTCTGATCTCTTTCTGACAAAAGGATATAGGGGGCATTGTATGTTGGGTAGTTAGAACGACTGGGGGGAGGGACATTTGCCATTGTCAGTTATGCGTGCATTGGAGGCAAAGGGTGAAGCAAGCAGATTAGCTTTTTTTGTGGGTGATGATGCAATAGAGCCATCTGGGTATGATAGGGTGGGAATAGTGTAGGGCAAACATTATGACCAATTGCTTTGGCAAGAGACTAAAAGGCACGGCTGCCATTTGGGAAGGCTGCAAGTTTCCTACTTTTTGCTTGTTCGAATTCTGTTTTGAAAGCATTGATAGTTTTCTTGCATCAGTTTTGGGTTTCAGTATAAGCACTAAAAGTGGATAGAGTTCTTGGTTTGAGCCGATTGTGGTATGCTTGATTTTTCATTTGTACAGCCTTGGCACATCTTTTGGAGAACCAGGATTGATTTAGATAGGGGATGGCAATTCAGAGTAGTGTGGGGAATCTTTGTTTCCATGCCAGTGGGAATTACTTTGGTGATACGTTTGGTGCATATGTTTGGATTGGAAGACTGGAAACAATAGTCCAACTGTGGGAATGAAGCATAGTAGTCTCAAAGGCTGTCCCACTTGGTACTGTTGTAATGTCAAACTGCTCATGTGTGGGAGTGACTGCATAAGCGTTGTTGCATGGGGGAGGAGATGAGCACTAGATTGTGATCAGAATTACCCAGGACGCTCACTACATTCACAGTGTATTTGGAAGGGTCATTGGTAAGGAAGAGATCTAGGGTATTTGGTTTTGGTGTGGGTTATCTGGTATTCTGGTTGGTATGTGAACAATTTGTGTAATGCCGTTAGTGATGGCAACTGTTTTGGTATCTCTGGCTGCAAGATCCGTACAACTGGAAAACGAAAGCTAGTTGGTGTTATGGACATTAAAAATTCCTAGGAGGATGATTTTGCTGTTAGGAAAGTGGGACTGGAGAAAATCAATTTTTAAGGAGAGGAAATTAAAGAGCTCAGAGTGGTTGGTGGCATTAGCAGATGAATTTGACTGAGTGGGAAAGGATATTTTCAACCAAAGAAGGTCAAAGTTGGGTGATTCTAGGTTGGGTGCTCTCTGGCAGGGTATGTCAGAGCGGATATATGGGTCGAAAGGAGCTAAACAGTGTGTAGTTTGGAAGGTTGAGATAGATAGTGCTGGGAGGATGTGATTTGAGTTTCTGCTAAAAAGAGTAAGTTTAGGTAGGTTTGGTTTGATTTTTCCTTCTCAGTTCTCATACTGGTTTGACTTGGGTATCAATTTTCGAGGTGTGTGTGCTTTTCAACCACACAGGCACACAGTATTTGTCATGGGTAGGGTAACCAACTCTTCTGTATTTCCCGGGAACTCCTGTATTTTAGCTAATTTTTTTGGTTCATCTCGGCTCCCGTATCGATCTTCAAATACACCAGTATTTTTCATAATCAATTATTGTCATTAATTTTTCAATGTATATTATAACCACCAAATACAATTTGATACTGATAGTGATAGTTTGGAATATTCTAATCGATACAATTCTGTTCCAGGCAAAGAATATACATGGGTGTTCTGACAAAAATGTTATACTGTTGCATTGATCTTGTAACCTTTGCCGCCATTTTAATAATCGATACCCATTCGGAATAATCAAATCGTTGGTAGCGATTTTCGATATATACTTCCTGATTTTGTTTGTAATCTGCGTCCTTACCAGCCATTGTGTCTGCATTCATTCATTCTCAAAGTATTTTCAATATCCTTGAATATCGAGTGCCATAGTATATTTTCGGGATGGATAGTGACTGTGAAACGGAAAGTAATAATGTAAAAAGGCAACCAAAAGAGAAATGTAAATATTTGTGTGTTTATCTGAAGAAATGGGAAGAACAGTACTCATGACTGAAACCAGCACCATCCAACGTTCACAAAGCTAATTGTATATTATGTAAACATGACTTCAGTATCACCCATGGGGGTAATAATGACTGCAAGCAACAAGTGCCATAGTATATTTTCGCGATGGATAGTGACGGTCATTTTCATGTTCAAAAGTTGGTCATCCTGGTCAGGGAGCATAAACCAAACTGATAATTGTAGTCTGGAACACCTCCACTTGGACTCCCTCACAATATGCCGGCACTCTTCTGGATGATGATGTCGGGATGCCAGTTTAGTAGTAAGTGTTGTGAGATGCTGATGGAATGTCATGGTTCTGTCATGTGATCCCCATATATTTAGGGTTTGGGTTGTATTTTAGGATTTGACCTTTCATCTCAATTTTGAGTTTCTCATGGACCTGTTTATGATAGGTGAAAACCAGACACCTCTGTTTTATTTAGGTTTGGCTGTAATCTCCAGTTACTAAAATAGATACTTAGCATAACTAGATCTCTTGTTAATATATCCTCTGTCACTTTTAGTTTTTGATCTTGAGTTGCTATTGCCAAGTTGTTGGCATGGGCAAATTTCCTGGATACAGTGGAGGGCAAATCACTAATGTACACATTAAAAAGTAGCGGGTACAGAACAGTGCTTTGGGGGTAGACCATTATTCAGTCTCTTGGGCTGACTTACTGCATCCTTTGTGAAAACCTGGAAGGTGTGAATGGTGAGTCAGTTGTTAAGAAGATAGTACAACTTTTTGCATTGTATTATATGATAACTTAAAAAGCAAGCCCTGTCCCTCAGTACAGAGCCGTAAGTAGCTGTGAGGTCAATAAATGCTGTAGATGTCTTCGAACATTTTTGAAAGCTTGCTTCTATATGTTTTATAAGAGTGAGCACTTATCTACACAGCTATGCCCTTGTCTAAACCCACCTGTTCTATGGGGGCTACATTTTTTGATTTTTGGACTTATATGGTTATAAATGAGTCTTTCTAAGATCTTATAGAAGATGCTAAGCAATGTTATTGGATGATAATATTCAGGCTTATCCACACTCTTGCCAAGCTTCAATGAAGCTATTATCTAAGAATGTTTAAAGGTACTTGGTAATTTACTACTAGCAAGGATGTTTGAATAGAAATAGCAAATCCACTCTCTAGTTACTTGCCCCATATGCTTTGCAAACTCTGAAAACATTCCCTGAACTAGCAGCTTTATTTGGAAGTGATGAAGGATGAGAAAATTCTGACTCTGCGATGGCTCCATACCTTGCCCGATGTTTTAACATTTCTCGTATGCTTCTTGACTGCAGGTGTTTCAGAAAGATTAATTATATGGTTTGATCAGGGTGTATTTGACTTTTTTTTGTTGTCAGAGTTGAATCACCTCCTAGTTTTTGTAGTAGGGTCCAATCTACAGTACAGTGTCTGAAGTCCATGTCCTGTATGGTTGACTGCCATATTTCTCTTCTTGCTGTGTTCAGGCTATCAAGACATTCCCTGGTGATAAGGAATTACATTGATTTGCCTTTCTTTGAGCTATCTAATGGTGGTCTTGGAAGCGTGACAAGAAGCCGAATCTTGCTGAAAACAGAAATCACCATCACATAAATCTTCTGATGCTGGTAACATGACAGAGGTTGCAAATTTCATGTGTTTCATGCATTCTTTATCAAATGCTTATTACTTGACACCAAACACATATCCCTTGACAACCATGGGACACACAAAACATACTTTTATCACTGAAAAGTACCTTTTTCCAGTCCTTTTGACCCCACAACAGTGTTTGCTTACACCATTGCACTCTAGCTGCCTTTTGTTTGGAAGTTATAAGTGGCTTCATCTTAGGCAGACGTGATTTAAAACCCAATTTGTGTAGTCATCTCAGCATTGTAGATTTAAATACGTTCACACCTAGTTCTCTGCATCTCCTGTGAAAATACCTTATACTTGGGAAGCAATTATATTCTTCAACATCTCCTCTCATCTCTTGATGTAGTTATTACCTTTTGACCACTATTGCAGCGATTATTTTGAAAACTCCAATTATTGGAATACTGTCTCAATACTCTACTCATGCTTGCTTGAGAACATTTCAATTTCTTAGCTATAAACTGTTGAGTTTGACCTTCTTTGTGTAGAGACACCATACAAAACTTCTTAGCTTCTGATATGTTATTCATTTGAACCATGTTTAGCAAATGATTAAATGAAATCCATGTGTAAACAATTTCTCACACACAAGTCAGTCCCACAGCTACTGAAATATATGATACTTCTCTGCTCTCCTCAAAATTAATCTGAAAAATTTGGAATATTCTAATATTTTGAACCACATTAAAAATTACTCTAATTTTGTGAATATTTTCAAATAACAGTTTTCTTATCATTCATATTACATTTTTATATGTTTACATAGTTATATAATCTACTAATCTATTTAGATTATGCTAATTCATATTTGGTAATAATTATTTTCTCTTCAATAAATTAGAATTGCAAATCATTCAATACTTTTCTATGATTATTCTAATTTTTTTTGATCTGGAGGTGTATTATATCCAGCAGCTTCAGAGCACAAAAACCATTTAAGAATTTACTCGTTTAAGAATTCCTGTAGGTCACTGCTTAGAGCAAATATTTCAGGTTCTCTTCCAGTTGGAGTTGTAGACATTAAAGTCATAAAGAAAGGTCATCACTACTACATTAGGGAAAGATGTTGAAAATTTATTTATCACTAGGTTAGACTATAATAGATTTAGTTTAATCCTTTATCCCAGTGAGAGCAAACAAAGTTTGCACCTGAAAATATCTTCAGGACTAAATATAGTGTTGTACTATCTTATCCAGTAAGTAGTTCAACACCAAGGCAACTCGTGGCAAAGGTGGAGCAAGCTACCAGGCACTTCTAACCCAGTATCTCCCATAATGCAAAACACATTTCCTATGTGGATATGTATACTGTTATGCATTAAAGGGATTGGCCATCTACCCAGACTAGTTTCGACCTTTATTGAGGTCTCTTCAGTGGGAGCCAGGCCCAGAGCTGGAGATACCAGGCAAAGCAGTAGCAAGTCATCTGTGCCTATGGGAGTTGCCAAAAGGTTTATCCAGTAAAAGTATCTAAAGGTATCTCCAGCTCCACCTTTATAAAGGTATCTCCAGCTCTGGGCCTGGCTCCCACTGAAGAGACCTCAATAAAGGTCAAAACTAGTCTGGGTAGATGGCCAATCCCTTTAATGCATAACAGTATACATATCCACATAGGAAATGTGTTTTGCATTATGGGAGATACTGGGTTAGAAGTGCCTGGTAGCTTGCTCCACCTTTGCCACGAGTTGCCTTGGTGTTGAACTACTTACTGGATAAGATAGTACAACACTATATTTAGTCCTGAAGATATTTTCAGGTGCAAACTTTGTTTGCTCTCACTGGGATAAAGGATTAAACTAAATCTATTATAGTCTAACCTAGTGATAAATAAATTTTCAACATCTTTCTCTAAATCCAGAGTAATTTTTAAAAAAGGTGATAAACCTTTTGGCAACTCCCATAGGCACAGATGACTTGCTACTGCTTCTGCCTGGTATCTCCAGCTCTGGGCCTGGCTCCCACTGAAGAGACCTCAATAAAGGTCGAAACTAGTCTGGGTAGATGGCCAATCCCTTTAATGCATAACAGTATACATATCCACATAGGAAATGTGTTTTGCATTATGGGAGATACTGGGTTAGAAGTGCCTGGTAGCTTGCTGCACCTTTGCCACGAGTTGCCTTGGTGTTGAACTACTTACTGGATAAGATAGTACAACACTATATTTAGTCCTGAAGATATTTTCAGGTGCAAACTTTGTTTGCTCTCACTGGGATAAAGGATTAAACTAAATCTATTATACTACATTAGGGGTTGGATTGCAAGAAATTAAGCTTCAAGGATAAGAAGTGAAAGTGGTTAGAGAGAGAGAGAGATTTTCAGAATTAACAGAGTGGTAGAGATAGCAGATGAATGATACATAATGAGGCAAAGAACCCTTAGCCAAGGAAGGTCAAAAGGAAAACATTCAAGATTTGAAATCCTTATGGATGGTTAAGTACAGTTGGACAATTGTTGTAGCCATGATTTGGTCAAAAAACAGGTCAGTTTTTCATGTTTGTAGACATGATTTAATTTGAAGTTTATGTTACAGATATTGGGTTTTAAATATTGGGCTTCTACTGTGCTATGGTAGAGGCCAACTGAGGAGGAGGGGCACTGATAGCCAGTGAGTCTATATGTAGATTGTGCAAAAAGGATGATGTAGAATTTGTGGATCTGTGGTATCTGTTTGACGGAAAGAAAGATTTGTATAATACTGATGGATTGCATTTAAATGGTTTCGGTGTTAGGTGTCTGGAGAGAGAGAGAGCTCTGTTCACTGAGCATGCTAAAGTTCAAATTCAGGGAAACTTAGGTAATTAGAGTGGAAGCAAGTGAGTTTGAGAATGTTCAAGTGAGGAATGAATAGGATAGTCAATTCAGAAAGTAAAGGTGGGGGGGGGGAATAAAGGGATGCTGCAGTTTCTATATACTAATGCCAGCAGTAATAGGAACAAGAGGGAGAAGTTTTTGGCATTAGTGAGACTTGGCTAACAGCAAATGATGTAGTTACAGGGATTGAATGTGAAGGGTTTAGTATTTTTAGGGAAGGAGGAGGAGTAGAATCTGCTGATTATAGCAGATGAATTGCAGCCAAAAAAAAGAATACCAGAGAGCCAGGAGGGTGGCTGTTCATTTGAAGCAATCTGGTGTGAGATTAAGGCCAGTAAGGCAAAATATACAGTTGTTGCTATATACCAGGGAGTTGCACCGATGATCTGGAAGACATACATCACCAAATTAGTACAATGAGTACGAGTCTAGTGATTATTATGGAAGACCATCTATTGAGATATAGACTGGAAGGAAGAAAGATCACATGGCAGGAAGGAAATAGAATTTATACACCTGCTAAGAGATAATTACTTAAGGCAGCATGTGATAGACGGAACTAGGGATGGGAGAGTATTGGACCTTGTCATAGGATCAGAAGAGCTATCCATAACAAAGGTGACAATATTGCCTCCAATTGGTGAAAGTGACCATGAGATCTTAATTTGGAAGATTGTAAAACATGAGGAATATTCTCTCATACTTTAGCAATTTGAGTGAAAGCAGGTGAGTGAGTGTGAGAATAGGCAAGCGTGGAATCTAGTCTCTCAACCAAAAATATTGAATAGAGTAATCTGTTCAGGAAGTAAAGTGGGTGGGAGCCTAAAGGGATGCAGCAGTTTCTATATACTAATGCCAGAAGTATCATGAACAAGGAGAAATTTTTGGCATTGACTAGTGCAACTTCACCAAAAGTTAATAGGCATTAGTGAGCCATGACTAACAGCAGATGATGTAGTTACAAGGATAGAATGTGAAGGGTTTAGTATTTTTGGGGAAGATAGGATGGAAGGGTGGGGTGAATACTGCTGATGATTGCTGGTGAATTGCAGCTAAAAAGAAAATAGGATAGGCAGTAGGGTAACTGTTTATTTGAAGCAGTCTACTGTGAGATTAATGCTAGTAAGGCAAAATATACAGTTGGTTGTTGCAATATGCTAGGAAGTTCCACAGATGATCTGGAAGACATGCATCTGCGAATTAATACAGGTCGAGTGATTATTAAGGGGGAGAAGACTTCAACTATGGAGATATAGACTGGAAGGAAGAACAATCATATTACTGGAAGGAAATGGAATTTTACCCTACCAAGAGATAATTACTTGAGGCAGCATGTGATGAAAGGGACTAGGGATGGGAGAGTATTGTACCTGGTCAATGGATCAGAAGAGCTATCCATAACCAAGGTTATTGATAGCTACATTGCCTCCGATTGGTGAAAGTGACCATGCAATCTTGACTTGGGAGATTGTACAATATGAGGAATAATTCTATCAAGAAAGGGTATATGTGGAACTGCAAGGCAGGTGATTATGACATGCTTAGGAAAAAGCTTAACTCTGTATTGTGGCATAAAACACTGCAGGGTAAGGATGTTGGTAGCACATGGGATATAGTTATGGATCATCTAGAGAAAGCAGTATTAAATTCTGTAATTATGGAGAGTGATTGTTTGGTGAGTGGAGTGCGAAAATGGTGAATGAGTTGAAAAGAGAGTTCAGTGGTTTGTGTGTGATATTGAGGACCTTCCATGAAGTCTTTTGCTAGCCTGGTTGGCTGAGTGGTTATCATATCCACTCTCCAGCCAAAAAGGCTGCATGTTCGAATCCCACCGTGGACATGGATGTTTGTGATTGTCTGTAAAAATACTAGTAGTGGTGGGCAGTGGATGCCATTGGTGTAGATGATGCAGTTCGCTGTAGTTGGTGGATTGAGTGGTAGAGACGGAGAGTTGTAGAGTAGGTGCTATACCTCAGTGAGTCTTTGGACTCCTTTGAGGTGTCAAATAATAATAATAATAATAATAATAATACCGAGGTTAAGAAGGGTTAATTGGGTAGGAGTTAGATGGCTGAATAATATCGTTAAGCACGAGCTGCAGAAGAAGAAAATAAGAAAATGCTATGGAGGCTCTATAAAGAGAAAGGTGATCAGCATGTCAAGGAAGGCAAAATCAAATTATGAGAAGAATTTAGCCAAGCAGGCCAAAGAAAATCACAAAGAGTTCATTCATTATGTTGAAATTAAGAGGAAGAATGACTTTTAGTTAGAAAAATGACTAACCTTAAAATCATTACGGTTAATCTGGAAGATTAACCTTAATATGATGGTTACGAGACAGAAGCGGATAAAATAGTTCAGTTAATGAGTGACCACTTCTCAAGGGTATATCATTTCAGTCAGGATTTCTCCATGACTGCAGGTTGTAAAGAATCCAGCTATTCCTGTCTTGGGCCTTTCTTCTCTATTTTGTTTCAACTTTCTTAATCATTGGGTCTTCCCACCTTAAGGCTAATCTTCCAGGTTTCCTTTTGGTATCTCCTAGATACCAATTTGTTACTCTGACTGTCCATCTGCTGTATTTCATTCTAGCGAGATGTCCTGCTTATCTACTTTTGCTGTTGTAGATTGCTTTTATTATATCTTTGAGTCCAGTCTTCTTCCTGATTTCTGTGTGTCTTACGTGGTCTATCTTATTTATATTGCACATTCTTCTTTCTCTTGCACGTCGAGTTGTTATTAAGCTTTGCTCTTTTTTAAAGTTGTGTTCCATGTTTCACTTCCATAAGTTAATGCTGGTAGGATGTGACTATTGAAAAGGTGGGCTCTTATTTCTATATCTTTGTTTTGGTTGGTGATTGTTGAGTTTATTTTGTTGAAGGCTATCCAAGCAGCTCTTTTCTCCTTGCTGTTTCATTTGATATGTTGTTATTCATTTTTATGGACTGTCTGAGGTAGATGTAATCTTCAACTTTTTTAATGGTGTGGGATTCTAGAGTGATTGTAATCTTTACAGTATTTGTTTTTCATCCATCTTGTTTTGTCATGATGTATTTCCAATCCAATTTTTTGACAATTCAAGCTTATGTTATTCAGCATTGATTCTAGTAGTTCAGGGGTAGTAAGATATTAATACCACATCATCTGCTAATAATAGGATATTTAACATTTCACCATCAATGTTTATTCCACCTTTCATGTCAGTTTTTCAAATGATGCTGTCCAGAGATGTGAAGAGATTAGGTGATAAGACATTGCCCTGACGTACTCCTCTACTTAAGTTAATTTTAATCGGGTGATTGAAAAAAGTGATATTTGTTGTGCCTTCTTAGATATCTTTTATGAGCTGGATATATGCTATTTCTACTCCTTGTTCTATTAAAGCTTGGAATACTGCATTATATTCAATAGTGTCAAATGCCTTTTTAAAATCTATAAAAAGAAGACAAAGTGGAATCTGGTATTCTCTGCATCTTTCTGTTAGTTGAGTAATAGTTTGAATGTGGTCTATTGTCGAAAACACTTTTATGAAACTGGTCTGTTCTTTGCAGGCTATTTTCATTGATGGAGGTTTGCATTCTGTTTAGGATGACTCTGGTGAATATTTTGTGTGTGTGTGATAATAGACAGATTGGTCTGTAATTACTTATGTCTTCCTTATTACCTTTTTTAATGCAGAATTATGGTCTTTGATGTTTTCCATTCAGTAGGTGCTTTCCTTAATCGTATATATCAAGTAAATCTTTCTGCTAGAGCTTTAAAGGTACTTGTTCATCCATTTTTAATTCATCAGAATTTTTACCGTCAATTCCTAGTGATCAGTCATTTTTCATATGGTGGATAACCATTTTTTACTTCTTCAGGTAGGATAGATGGTATTTCCAGATTTTCCAAATTTTCATCTGGTACTGGCACTGTGACTACCTGTTTAGATGAGTAAAGGTTCTCATAAAATTTTATGAGCACCTTTTTAAAATAATAAAATATTTTATAAGTATTATTATAAATATTTCAGGGTGGCTCTTATTGGGTGGTGGTCTGAATGAATATCGCAGTAGGTTTTTCTAATGACGTCAACATTTTTTATTATTCTTTTGCAATTTGTTAGAATGTAATCAATTTCATTTCTTGTCTCTCCAATTGGGGATTGCCAAGTCCATATTTTTCCAGTTTTCTTTCTAAAGAAACTATTCATAATGTATGCTTCATTTCAATCACCCTTCTGCTTCAACAAATTCTGCCAGGAGTTCACCTCGTTCATTTCTTTCCCCTTTCCCCCATGGTCCAATGTATTTTTCTTCAATAGATCCTGTACCAATCTTTGCATTGAAATCCACACACACTATAGTGTATGTTGTTTTTTTCTGTAATTTTTCTCATGGGTATTCATAGAAGTTTTCTATTTCTTCTTTGTCAGCTGTTGAAGTAGGTGCATAGACTACTATTATTTTTATTGCAACTGATTTTCCTATTTTTAATTTTAGTGTTCCTAGTCGTTCAGAATGGATTGTGCAAGAAATAATATTTTTGTTAACTTTTTGTTTATGATGAAGCCAACTTCTCCAGCCCTGGTAGCATTATCTGCAGCTCCCAGGAAAATTTGATTGCCATTGTTCCATTTTGCTCATAATTCAGAGCTGCTTCGAATTTCACAAATAGCAAGGACATCAAACTTTATATGTTGTAGTTCTCAAAACAGGAAATCAATTATGGGAGTCAGAAGACAGAGTTTGAGCGTGGAAAGAGCCAATAAATACGGTCGAATTCCCAGATGGTGGTCTACCTTCCTCTGCGAGATTCTTAGCACCCCCTGCTCTTGCAGATTTCTCACCACCACCTTGGTGGGATTGCAAAGAGCTGCATAGGACTGAGGGGGTCTTTTTCTTCTTCTACTTGCTGGCATCGTTACATTATTCTACAGCACTTCTCCTAACCATGGTTCTGAAGTGTGCCATTGGTCCACAGCTCCTTAATTTATTATTCGGAGCTGCCCGCTTGGGCTCTCCTCATCCACCACCTGAGGGACGTGCCTGGTAGGGGTAAGGTCCTCCCCAAAATATCATTCTAGTAGATAAAAATTTTAGATAAAAATAATTTTATCTAAAATTTGAATGGTCCATACAGTATCAACATGGCTTTGTGAAGGGTCAGTCATGCCTTAGTAATTTATTAACTTTTTATAATAGAGTAACAGCTAAGTAGGATAAAGCAAATGGCTAAATGATTTTGCTGGATTTTGCAAAGGCATTTGACAGAATACTGCATGAAACCCTGTTATGCAAATTGGAACAAATGGGGATAGATATGACACTGGTTATGTGGATAAGAGGGTGGCTGCTGGACAGATATATAAAAAAAGTGGTATATGGAAAGGCAGAATCGAGGTGAAAACAGGCAACTAGTGGTGTGCTGCAATGTTCAGTGCAGGGATCATTGCTGTTTAATTTTGTACATAAATGATATTGGAAATAACCTGTAAGGAAATATTCAGTTGTTTGCTGATGATGTGAAATTAGATACAGTAATAGTAAATCAAGGTGATGTGGGGAGCTTGTATGATGATTTAAATAGGCTGTCAGTATGGGCGAAAGATAATGGGTATCAGTTTAATGTGGAGAAATGTCAAGTTATGCATTTTGGGATAAATAGATTACAAGCCATGTATCACATTGATGGCACTGTACTCCAGGAAATAGATGAAGCTAGAGGTTTAGAGATGGTGGTGGTGGTTGTAGACAGAAAGTTAAAGTTTACATTACATATTGCTAAGGTAGCTCATAAGTTTACTTGACTATTGAAGAACACATTAACAAGTAGAGATGAGGAAGTTGTTATTCCTCTTTATAGGGCCTTGATACGCCCACATCTGGATTACTGTGCCCAAGTCTGGTCCCATCCCCTGGGTTTCTTGGGGATGAGAGAGCGATGGAGAGGATTCAGAAACAAGTGACCAAGATGGTGAGTGACCTGCGAAATGTTCCCTATGAGAATAGATTGAAGGTGTGTGTGGATTACAGAAGCTGGTTGATAGGAGAAAAAAGAGAGATACGATAGAAACATTTAAGTTGCTTAAAGAATTTTATAGGATAGATGTAGGGAAAATGTTTCAGCACTTGGCTAGAGAGACCAGAACAGGTGGATCATCCCTGGAAGTTGAAAATAAAAGTCTTATCCTTTTTTCAGGGAGGGGGAGGGGCGGTGAGGACTATATTTTCTGCTTGGAGAGTTGTAAATGAGTGGAATGGGTTGCCAGAGTCAGTTGTGAGTGCTTTATCTGTTAATGGGTTCAAGGAGAGGTATGATAGATAGTTTGGGTCTCCTGCGATGAGTCTTCAGACTCCATGGAGGTGCCCGTATAATTATAATAATAATGTTCACAGCCATATGCAGCACAGATAATTCAGCAAGATGCCACTTTATAAAGTAGTTAAATTTATTGTTATTATTATTATTACGTGATACCTCCAGGGAGTCCAAGGACTCATCACGGGGAGGGCACACTACTTTGCTAAATACATCTCTTCCTTTCCACTACTACTACCCAATTCTCCAGCTATGACACTACTATCATCAGTGCCATCTATCGCCCATCACCAATAACAGTATTTTTTATCTGTAAATTGCATGTGTTCTGAAGGCCGATTTGTCTGTACACGGGATTAAAAAAACCTGAGTTTCTGGGAGAAAAAACCTTGTTACCACTGTATGAAATTGGCTAACTCACCTTCAACTGAAAAAGCCCTTGTAGGGATTCCCCTAATAAAATTTTGCAGCACAAACTAGGAAACTTTCATGTCCATAGTACTGATGGTACTTAAGCATAGAGCTTTTCGTGGGTTCTATAAGGGGGGAAAAAATGGTATGAGAACCTATTATATACAAGGCTGTGTTTGTGTGAGCATGCATATATAAAATAAATATAATAAAAATCAGGCCAATAACTGTGACAAAGTAGACAGCCTGTAGCACCACCACTGGTTAAAAGTCTCTTACTGGATCTTTTGCTGCCTTTGATGGCAAAATCTATATATTGTCCTGCAGCATACTCCAGTTTTTTTTGTTTTTTTTTGTTGTTGTTGTTGTTACACTTGTGATTAGTATCATACTACCTGTATAGATTAAACTATATAAATTCTCCTTTCAAACAATTTTGATGATCACTTTTTTCATAAATTAGTAAACTCATTGAGGCATATTTTTTTCACAGTAATATGAGCATGCAGGTTATTTTTTTTATCACTTTTATTCTATTTTTCCAAAGCATAAATAATTTTCCATGCTTTACATAAAGAAAGAACTTTATTTGTGTTTTTCTTTTCTTTATTCTTCAGATATTGTTCAAAAGCTTAGGGAAATATTTTGATAAAAAATAACATAGAGGATAGTTAATTACTGACTACCATGTCCATTGGACTCACAGTAAGTTTTTTTATTATTTCTATTAATTTTGATACTGCTGATTCCATGTGGTGAATCTTAACTTTAGTTTCTTATCCAAAGTGCAGACAGGATGCCATCATAGGTCTTTTGTTTGTGATATAAAAGCATCCATATACCTTCTGAATCCTGTGAATCATCTTGATACTTCACTGATAATCTGTGAGATAATCGATATTAATCTTATGGATGGACTGCTCTTTCACATTGCATCTATGGGGATTTCCTTTTTCGCTCACTTGAAATACCACTTGTTCATGATTTATGCATCCCAAAGTTTTCTCATTCAAATTCATAATAGATTTTAAGCAGTGTTACTGTAGAACTGTTATATGTTTTCTTGTACACCATTTCTCTCATTCTTAAAAAATCAGTTTTAAATTTCGTTTGAAGATATCCATGTTAATTGTAATTTTGAAGCACATTAAGAAGTCGTTAACATTGGAAATTCTGCTGCTTAGAATTCACCATAGTTAAATATAATGCAGCGATGTCCAAGGTTTGATGGTTTTACTTAGATGCTTGTTCACTTTGGCCTGACTGTGCATCATTTTAACATTTTTTTTTTACCTTGATTCTAATTCCTCAGTTTAATGCTTGAACTACTTTTAGCTCTGAGCATTTATAATTTGGCAGTACTTATCAACAACACAGCTACAGAACAGTGTTAAAAACAAGTAAGTAACACTAATTGAAATTTGGGCATTAAGGTCCATGGAGGGTTGACTTCAACTGAATTAGCAATTAGGATAACTGGATAGAAACTTTGTGTGTTGAGGCTTAAATGCGTGTGAGGACAATCATGTTGGAGGCTTAATGGATTGCATAAGCATTCAGAAAGGATTAAAACAGAATTTAATACTTCCCATATAAGAATCTACAGCAGCTCTCAGAAATCAACCAAATCTAAATAAATATAGTTACATTAAACTTCCGAAGATTTTAGAAACATTAATCATCAGAGATCCCACCTTACATTCCCGGTCACCTACAATTGCCCATAGAGGGCGCACCACCTAGATAGGACTTTTAGAGTCACCCACGTGGTTAGCTTAGTATTGTGTGGTATTTCTGTATATGTTACATTAGTATTTTTGTAATCCCTGAAGATGTCTCAGCGACTGAAATGAAACACAGGAAGTATTAAATTCTGTTTTAATCCTTTCTGAGTGCTGTATACAATCCATTAAGCCTCCAACATGACGGAGGCTTAATGGATAGAAACTTATTTAAATGTTCTCAAGATAAATAGGATTAAAATTCATATTATGTTTTATATGGACTATCTCTTGAATGTGGCTTATAATTGCTCATGTTATAGCTCTAGAATTGGGTTGATTTAATAATGTATTTAAAAATGAATCTTGTAATGAATAAAATATCTAAAAATGAATCTTAGCTGTAATGCTCTGTATTTAGAACCACTTAAGAATGTAAATTAGAGAACACTGTAAAATAGAGCAAAAATTTGTTTTTCTATATGGCTAGTTAGTAAATACCAAAGAAAGTAACATTAATACTCCAATATGCATATGTGCCTATACATCTAAACTTGTAGTCTTGGCACTGGACCATTTTTAAAAGAATTCTTATTAATAATTCACTTATTTAAAATTTCAGTTTCAGCAGCATCAGCTCGATAAAGTGTGGCCACGATTAAGGGTATTAGCTCGTTCATCACCACAGGACAAATATACATTGGTAAAAGGCATTATTGATAGTAAACTTCATTCAAACAGAGAAGTAGTAGCTGTTACAGGAGATGGCACAAATGATGGACCTGCACTAAAAAAAGCAGATGTTGGTTTTGCTATGGTAAGGAAACTAAAAAAAAAAATTCAGTGTCCATATTTCTTTTGTGAATATTAAAAAGGAACTTTTCTTACTCTATATGAATAAAATATATTTAGTGAACTATATTTGGTGAACTCTATCTTATAAATACACTCAAAGATCTTCTTATGCTGTCAAATCCAACTTGTTGACAGGTTTAAAAAAATTGGTTTCTAAGAATCTATAAAAAAAATTCTGGCATTTTATGTAAGTTAATGTTAGTATTCTGCCTGAGGCTTATTATTTCATTATACTTAATACATAAATAATTTCACTTAGAAGAAGCATTAACATGTATACTATAATGAAAGCATGGTGTTATATATTATTTTATTAAATAATTATAGTTTGAGTTCATATATTAAACCTTTATATTATGAATAATGTTATGTGATTCTCTTGATCAACACACATTAGTTTCCATAAATTAAGGAACAAAGGAAAAATACAATAACTTGAGGGGACAATAAAAAAAGCATGAAAGTCCCACATTATATAAACAGTGATGCTGAGTCTCGTTATTACATACAAATGAGGCACAGCTTAAAAGCAAGCACTTTGGAGTAGTTTTTCATGTCTGAAATGAGAACAATATATTTCTTAATGATAGAATTCCTTGATATGGCTACAAGACAACATTTAACTAATAAATTCAGGTGGCAAGCAATCATAAGACTAGAGGACAGCTAAAGTCAGGTGGTTTCAGGTGAGCAGTTCTGTGGTTCACAGACTGTGAAAACAATTCCAGCAGTCACAAGTAGCACTCTGGATATACAGCAAAGGAGGACCATGGGCTACAACCGCGGTGGTGACCGATGTATCTTATTTATCTGCTCATCAAAATAGGAGTGCTACACCAAAGTAGCAACAATCTGACCTCTCGTTGCCTACAAGAACATTGGTATCTGTTTCAACTGTACTCAGAAGGCTTCACAAAGGTGGTTATCTATACCAGGAGACTGGTAGCCCGTATGTCCCTATCCCCACACCACAGGAAAGTGTTCAAAATGGGCCAGGATTCACATAAACTTAACCAATACCATTAGTGATCAGTAGTGTTTACAGATGAGCCCTGATTTGCCTCTAATCTGGAGAGAACCGGGGACATGTTATCATTCCTCTGATATCAGTGAAAAGAACTTATGGTGGAGGTAGTATAATGGTTTGGGCAGGCATCTTGTTGGGTGGATAACTGACCTATATAGCAGAAGAATGAATGTTGCAACTTACAGAGATGAGGTCCTGGACCCCTATGTTAATCCATATGTAGGTGCAATATGGAAGATATTTATTCTACAAATGAGAATTTGCTTGATGGGGATAAGCATTATTCCATAACGCTTATCCCCATCAAGTTAAGCTATTAGGTGCTATTCTGGCCATATCATATTTGATGTGGCCAGAATCAACAGTAATTATGCCATCAAAGTAGAAAATAGCTTTTCAGAATTAAGAACTGTCAGTGAAAGAATTCCTGAAGAACTGTGGAATAAAACAAAAAGATAATCTTGGAAACACAAAGGAAACTCTACCCAAAAGAAAAAGAACGAATAACCCATGGGGATCTAATGGCACATTAACAGAAATTGAAAACAGAAGGGCACTCAAGCAAAAGGATTATCAACAGAAGTGGACAGACAGAACTACTCAAACAAGTCTAGTATGTCAAGAAACTGTAAAACAATGAAAGAAAACTTTTAAAGTAAAATGTGTGAGGAATAGAAGAACATGCTAATAAATATCAAGCAAAAGATCCCTTTAATAAGATTAAGCTCATAAATAGAAACTTCAAACCAAAAACTTTAAATATATCTGATGCTAATAACCAAATTCTAAGAGAAACTAATGATATCCTCAATAGATGGAAAAATTGCTGTGCTGATCTATATAAAGATAATTCTCATTTGATGAACTGAACAGAAAGCATATATAAAGAACCATACATCTTAAAAGCAGAAATTGAGTTGGCACTGAAAAAAAACTCAAGAACGGAAAATTCTGGGTTATGATGAAATATCAAGTGAAACAAGGCATTCCAATCATTCACAACTCTGCATGCAAAAAAACCTGCCTCTCACACCCCTGCTCACACACTCTTTATATAGCTTCCAGGGACGACCTCTGATTCTCCCACTGTTTTCTGTAGAACCTCTCCAACATTGATCCTATAACAACCCCTTAGTAACTTGTAGGTCTCTATCATATCTCCCCTCTTCCTCCTATCCACTAGACTCTGTAAATTACATCTTCTCAACCTTTCCTCATATTCGACATTCCAGAAGTCAGAAACTACCTTAGTCAGTCTCCTCTGGACCCTTTCCAACATCTCTTCGTCCTTTTGAAAACCAAGTGACCAAATCTGTGCTTTGTGGATTATACAAAGGCTTTTGATTGTGTTAGCTGTGATACTCTATGGAAAATCTTAAGAAAAATGGTTTCAGAACACTTGGAGCACTTAATTAAAACAACTGTACAAGAAGAACTCAACAGCAGTGAAAATTGACAAAAATACATCAGAATGTTTCCAAGTAGGGGGGGTGGGAGGTATATTCTGCGAGTTTTGTTGCCAGTGACTGCACACTTCCTATGCAAAAATACATGAATCAATGCACAAGCTATTTCTCAATCTCAACCAGCTCTTTTTCTTCACTGTGCCTTCCTTCCATAAAACAACTTCTGAATGTTGGCAAAAGAGTCGAAAACCTCAAACACCACAATAGTACTATGAATTAAACTTTTTCCTCCAAAAAGTGGAAGCTAAGCTTGAACTAAATGACTATCAGTGCTGCAATGCAAGTTCACCCTTGCCCGTGAATGAACTCCACGACCTAATTGCATCATTGGTGCATGACTTAATGGAGGCCAAAAACATAAAATTCATTGCGGTTATTTTGAACTTTCCAACGGTAAATGGAAAATCATTACAAGAAGATATCAACAAATCAGCAAAAGAATGCCACATCGATTCTAAAAATATCGTAATGTTCTTTTCAACCACTGATTATATACAAAACATATAAACTAGGTTTAACTGGTCGAAGGTTTGTTTATTGTAAAGTAATAGCCTACTAGTTTCGCCGACTTGACTGTTGGCTTCGTCTGGACATATACAAGTGACAGGTGACAAAACAGCTTAAAAAAATTATAGGTGTAGGTTTCTGTGGTTTAGCACTTCAAGAAAGACTCCAGTATTGCGACCACGTTTTATTAAAATAAATTATTTATCTTAATAAACATGTGGTCGCATTACCGGAATCTTTCTTTTGAAACTTAAAAAAAAGATCATAAAACAAGTTAAGGATGGGGTTGTAACATAAACAAATGTTAAATATTATCTAAATTCAAATAAAACGCTATATCAATGCATGGAGCGTGTATGTTATCAGTACAATAGTACTATGAAATAAAATAAGTAAACTTCCCAAGTTTTTACTTATGAGAGAACTGTTACATTCTAGAAGAGCTAAACAGATGTATATTTAAAAACTTCATTGACATTATTCCGAGAAAGGATACAACGTACTAGATTTGAGCGAGTTGGGTAGATTTGTCTTGCTTTCATTTATACAACGTCCTTTCAAATAATATAGAAGCTAACCTATGGTCTCATTTAGATAACATGATCAATGATAGTTTCAATAGGACTTTTCTAATTAGCAAGAATAGACGGATCAAAAAATTCAATATACCTTAAACGAAAAAAGCTGTAATTCAAGACATACACTCAGAAAACAAAATTATCTTTAACTTCTCGGACTACAACTTAACACCTGCAGAAGTCAGCATCACAAGGGATGACAAAACTTTAAAAGATGAATTAGACCTCATCTTTGAAACTAATAAACAATGGCTATCCAAAAAAATTCATAAATATTTTTTTCTCCATCCCCTTCCAACAACAAGCTCAAGATTACCCACTACAGATCTTCAATTTCCATTCCTTTTGCTAAATCTGTTTCACAGATAATTGCTAAAATGCTCAGACCTTATAAGATCCAAGTGGCTTTCAAACCTATAAAGACTATTCGCAACTATTTAAGATCACCTGAGGACGGACAAAAATGCATTCCATAAACATCCTGGAGTTTACAACATTCCCTGCTCTTGTGGTTTAAATTATATCGGACAAACATCTAGAGATAAGAAAGAACATATTAGGGACGTTAATAACAATAGGGAAGACAATTTTGGGTTGGTGCTCCATTTTTCTAATACCAATCATAACATCAAATGGGATAAAAGTACTATGCCGTACTTGGAAGAAGATTTTCGTTCTTGCGACATCAAAGAAACTGCAGTAGTTATCTGTTCAAGAGTAGCCTGAAAGAAATCAAGAGATGATTTTTGGTATGGAAAAGTCTCATAAGATCACTCAACACATAGGAATTCAATTTTGTTGCCAATTATAGATCGTATACATGTATAACATGTTATACATGTTAACACCCATGTATAACAATGACTGATAACATACACGCTCCATGCATTTGATTTAGTGTTTTATTTCAATTTAGATAATATTTAACATTCATTTATGTTAAACTTGATATCCTTAACTTGTTTTATGATCTTTTTTAAGCTGTTTTGTCACCTTGTGTGCCCAGACGAAGCCAACAATTAAGTCAGCAAAACTAGTAGGCTATTACTTTACAATAAACACACCTCCAACCAGTTAAACCCAGTTTATGTGTGTTTTGTATCTAAAAATATCATCCAGTGCCATCGTTTTGGACCCATAAATAAAAGAGGATGGAACGAACTTTCCACAACTCATAAAAGTGACTTGTGATACACTGACAAACACATGTAAATTAATAACAGCGATAAACAATGAGTTCAAAGATGCTTGTCCCCAATCACACATACTTGCTAGGCCAGACCTAACATTTGCACTGAGGGAACAAGTTTGCCATCCTCAAAGAGAACTTGAAAAAAAAACGCGAAAATGGAGACCCTGTTGGACCATCGGTTACAAACAAGTTAAATTGGTGCAAAAATCAAGTGAGATTCCACCATGGAGACCAGAATGCAGGCAGTGCATAGGAAATGTACAAGACCCTTGGGATCAAATATATGCCTCACAGAACCTTGCATATCCACTTCACCAAGATCTGTGGCCTAAACTCTAACCTTATTTTTCACGGTATTAACAACACTACACGATTTTATCAAAGAGATGTTTTATTAACTGCTTATATTTCGCTGATTTTCAACTCGGCATCATCAGAGCACAACATACTTGTACACGCAACGGTGAGTGAGTGAAACAATATAATTGCAATGGACAAAAGATCTAAAGTCCTATTTTTGGCACCCTCTAATGGGGAAAAAAAAAACAGCTATGCAGGAGTTTCTCTTAGGATAACAGTCTCCCAAATTTTTGGCAAATTAATGCAACGATAATTGTTAAGGTTGGGAGAATTCTTCAAAGCCATTGCTGACTCAAAAAAATAATCTTTCAGATCTGTAACGACTTCTAAATAGCACATTCATTTTCCTCCATCTAATCTTATATGAAGGAGTGTCCAAAACATCGCTACTATTACAATGGCAAATCGGGACTGGCAGACCACGCTTTGGACACTCCTTCACACAGGATTAGATGGAGGAAAACGAATGTGCTATTTAGGAGTCGTTACAGATCTGTCAGCAATGGCTTTGAAGAATTCTCCCAACCTAACAAATATGGTTTCATTAATTTGCCAAAAATTTGGGAGACTGTTATCCTAAGAGCAACTCCTGCATAGCTGTTTTTTTTTTTTTTTTTTTCCTCGTTAGAGGGCACCAAAAATAGGACTTTAGATCTTTTTTGTCCATTGCAATTATATTGTTTCACTCACTCACTGTTGTGTGTACAAGTGTGTTGTGCTCTGATGATGCCGAGTTGAAAATCAGCGAAATATAAGCAGTTAATAAAACATCTCTTTGATAAAAATTGTGTGGTGTTGTTAATACCGTGAAAAATAAGTCATGAATAACCTTATTAGTGTCCACTACCACCTTCAGTGTACCAAACACCACTTACTCTTTCTGGCAGAGACTAAAATCTCAACCTCCCCCAAGCATTATTTATCTCAAACTTCCAAACTACATACTCTTTAAGTCCTTTCAACCCAAGGGTGGCATCTGTGCATACATCAGCTCTAACATACCTTGCCAGAGAACACACAATCCAGAATCACCCAACTTTGACCTTCTTTGGGTAATAATATCCCTTCACCACTCAGTCAAATTCATCTGCTGTCTCTGTTGCTCCCCTAATGCAACCAACCACTCTTAGTTTAATTTCCTCTCCTTAAAAATTGATTTTCTCCAGTCCCACTTTCCCAACTGCAAAGTCATCCTCCTAAGAGATTTTAATGTCCACAACACCAACTGACTGTCCAACTCCTCCTCCAGTTGTACAGATCTCACAGGCCAAGATGCTGAAACATTTGCCATTGCTAAAGGCCTTACACAAACTGATCATGTGCCAACCAGAATACCAAATAACCCAAATCACTCCCCAAACACCTTACATCTCTTTCTAACCAATTACCCTTCCAAATACACAGTGAATGTAGTGGGGCCACCTAGGTCATTTTGACCACAATCTAGTGCTTATCTCCTCACCAATGCATACACAGCCACTCCCATACAAGAGTAGTTTGGCATTATAACAGTGCCAAGTGGGACAGCCTCTGTGACTTCTGTGCCTCATTCCCATCGTTGAACTATTGCTTCCGGCCTCCCAACCCAAATTTATGCACTGAATGTATCACCAAAGTAATCCTCACTGGCATTGAAACATACATTCTCCACACTCCTATGAACTGCCATTCCCTAACTAAACTCTGGTTCCCCAAAATATGTACCAAGGCTGTACAAATGAAAAACCAAGCAAACCATAACCAGCTCAAATCAAGAACTCCATACTCCTTTAGAGCTTATACTGGAGCCCAAAATAGATGCCAAAGAAAACAATCAATGCTTCCAAAACAGAGTTCGAAAGAGCAAAAAGCAGGAAACTATTAGCCTGTCCAAATGGAAGCCGAGCCTTTTGGTCTCTCACAAAACAATTCACCGTAACTTCTGTCCAACACTATTCCCACCCCTGTCACACCCAGATGGCTCTATTGCATCATCACCCACAGAAAAAGCCAATCTTCTGGCTTCACACTTTGCTTCCAATGTATGCATAACTGACAATGGTAAATACCCCTCAACTATTCCAGATGCCCAACATACAATGCACCCTATATCCTTTTGCCAGAAAGAGATCAGAAAAATGCTATCCAAATTAGACATGAAAAAAAGCCTCCTGGCCCTGATGGCATTCCTCAAATTATCCTGAAATTTTATGCACCGGAACTGACTCCTACCTATGTTGCCTGTATATACTCTCTTACTCTCCCAGTATCTATCCCACAACCTGGAATTTAGCCTATATTCAACCCATTCTCAAGAAGGGTGACAAGTCACTGTCATCCAACTACCGCTCTGTGTCACTCACCTCAGTCCTATCTAAGGTAATGGGAAAAATCATCAAATCCCAACTCCTACACTACCTTGAAGGCACCCACATGGTAAACAACTGTCAGTATGGATTCCTTTACCGCCGATCAATAGGAGATCTGCTCACATATGTCACCCATCTCTGAGCAAATCCCATGAGAAGTTTGGCGAATCTCAAGTAGTTGCACTTGATATCTCCAAGGCATTTGACTAGGTCTGGCACAAAGGCTTACTAACCAAGCTGCCATCATTTGGTCTGTCTCAGGACTTCTGTAGTTGGATTGTCAGCTTTCTGACAATCTGGCACATAGTCTGGATGCACACTATGTGTGATGGTGGATGGTTTCTTATCCTCTCACCAACCCTCTTCCTGATATACAGGGTGTTCGGGATAAATTTGACAGTTTCGTAAGGAAAAAGAAAATCTTCTTTGTATCTATTAAATTTAATGAATTGACAAAAAAACATTACAGGCAGAGTTAATTACAATACTATCAACAAGATTTACTCAAAATAACCACCATTAGCATCGATCACAGCTTCAATTCTGCTTCGGAACCTCGAACAAGCTGATGCTACAGTCTCCCTGGGAAGGGCCGCAAAAACTGTTTTAATTTTATCCATTAACTGGGCTTTTGTATTACTGGAAGTGCGATTGGTGTCTTTTTCAACTGCGCCCCATACAAAATAATCCATGGGGTTAAGGTCTGGGGAGTTTGGAGGCCAAACATTTGGACTGGTGAAGTCGTAGAAATTTTCAGACAACCATTTTTGACTTTTCCCAGAGGTGTGGCAAGGGGCCGAATCCTGCTGCCATACATACGGCCTACCATTGGCTACCCTTGTTATCCAGGGCTTGACTACAGTTAGTAACTCCACGAACAAAGCCCGAATTCCAATGCCAGGGTTCTTCAACACCTGTTCCTGCAGATTTGCGAGGAATTCTGCTGTACGAACGCAATCAGATCGTCTGCTAGGGATCTTTCTTCTTGCTACATCCTCGTAGTCACCATTGCAAGTCTCTAGTTCATGCCTGATTGTTTTTACTGTATTCAGGGAGCATTGGGCAGCAGTCGTAATATCCTTATTTTGATGGCGGGCACGAATCATCATGATACAAGTTATTCTCTTCCATGATTCAGGTGGGTTCCAGCTATCCATCCTTTCTGACATCTTGTATATGAATGAAGAAGGGTCCAAACTTTTAAATGAAGAGAAGTGTGTGTTAATACATGTAACTTACGGAAAAATATAATTAATTATAAATATGTCAAATTTATCCCGAACACCCTGTATATCAATGACCTACTTCAATTTACCTCCAACCCAATATGCAGTTTTGAAGATGACAGCACATTGCACTCCTCCCTTTCATTGTAAACCTTATTCTACACAACTCACCCCAGTCTTCAGAACACCAACGCCACTGCCCTCAAATCTGATCTCCAAGCCATTCTCCAATGAGTTTCAGATAACCTTGTCAATATTAATACTAATAAAATCCAGTTCTGCCTTATTTCTCAAAAAAAGGACATTTTTTCCCAGTATTATTTTTAACAATACCCAAATTTCCAGACAATTTGAGATTTCTCTTCTTGGAAGTACCCTGATATCAAGACTTCCCTGGCATAAACACATCACAACCATTGCATCCTCAGCTTCAAAAAAACTAGGATTTCTCTTTCGCTTCAGACATTACTTCACCCATAAACAGATGTTAACCTTATACTAATCACGTATCTGCCCAGCTGTTGAATACTGCTCTCACATGTGGGGTGGAGCCCCCTAAAATCTCCCTCAAAATGCTTGACTCAATACAGAGGAGAGCAATTAGACTTATTAATGACCCATTTCTTACCAACTCATTCCCCCCACTTTTGCACAGATGTTTGGTTTTCGCAATATGTGTCTTCTACAAATATTTCTATATTTCTATGGGAAATGTTCACCTGAAATAGCATTAATAATTCTCTCACTTAGTACTAAGCCCATTGGAACATGTGCAGCTGCTGCTTAACATCCCTTCAAAGTGCACCTTGAAACCCACAGAACAAGTTTCTTTTCCTCTTCCTTCACCCCCTGGAACTGCTGTATTGGGGAACAGTCTCCTCCCTCCCACACACACACACACACACACACACACACACACAGTTGTATTTCCCAAGGTATACAGTCTTTTAAATCAAATGTAAGCAAGTTCCTCCTTTTCCAAGCCACTATCCATACACGGTACTAATGTACTATAGGTTGATCAACCAATGTATCGTGTATTGGTTCAATATATAAAAGGAAAAAAAGTTCAAGTGGGAACTTGTTTTCTAGCCATGCTGTCAAAGTAGAATATTCTCCAGTAATCCAATGTAAATGGAACACTTTTTTTGTTGTAAAAGTTTTGGTATCAGATAATCTTCTCTGACTATAGGCAATGCTTTTTATGTTGATGACTTATTTTCTGTTATTCCTGTAGCAAGAGTGGGAGGGGGAATTGCTGTGTTCTGGTTTTTAGCAGAAAAAAATTAAGTGTGCGCTTTTTCTGAATATGTAGTTTTCACTCCGACTCAGAATATAGATGGTAGAAATTAATATCCGAGTTTCAACAAAATCAAAGCTTCTGGGACTGATTGTTGACAAGAAGTTACATTTCTTGTATGCATCCATCAACTAAGAGAAGCGTGAAAGCACGGAACACCTTCAATACTCAGTGGTTTAACTGATGAAGTTCTCTATTTTTCTTATACCATGCACTTGTCCATTCAAAGCTTTGTTATTGATTACAAGTATATGCTTCTGCTTCTTCTGCGGGAGAATACTCTTCAATGATTGGATCCCATCAAGGAATATAAAAATGCTACCTTATTTTGCATGTCATCCATCGCTTTGCATTAAAATAAATGAACTATCTCTCTTACTTCAATAGGAACAGTTGCCAACTCAAATCTTCCTAATGTTGAGAAGTTAAATTTATTGCAAATTAAACTGTCATTTTTACCTCTGTTGTGTATGTCAACGAGATCGTATAACTTTTCAGTATTACATGACACAGCATTTTCCACATAACAACATCACAGCCTTCTACACTCTGTATACTCCGCCATGCTGCCTCTTGAATTGAATATTCTTTGCATTCTGTTCTCTGTGATTGTGATGGCTATGCTTTTATCATGCTTTATTTGCTCAAAGCTTGATTATTATTATTATCGTTGTTGTTGTTATTATTATTATTAGCTACTCCATGGAATCCTTAGACTCATTGAGGGAGGTTCTAAACATCATGCCAATCACTATCCAACATTTGCTACTATGATAACTGTGTACTTTGCTTTGAACTCATTCACAGTCATGACATTCACAACAGACTCTGGCAACCTATTTCATTCATTCACCTCTCTCCAAGCAAGAAACTGGTTCTAGCGCACAACACCCTTGCTAACCACTCTCTTGCTCAGTTTTTCAAGGATGGGTCCTAATTCTCCTACCGCCTAGACCTCTTCTGAAAAATTTCCTATGTATTAATCTTGTAAAAACCCTTCAGTAATTTGTATGTCTCAGTCATATACCCCTTTTCCACCTGTCAACAAATTCTGTAACCCACAAATATTCATCCTGTCATCATAAGGTGCATTCCATAGACCTGCTACCATCTTAGTCACTCGCCTCTGGATATTCTCCACCACCTCCTCATCGCCAAGAAATCCAGGTGACCAGATTTGCACACAATAATCAAGGAGTCTTACCAAGGCTCTTTATAGAAGTATAATAACCTACTTGTCTCTGCTCCTCAGGGTATTCTTCATTAACCAATTCTCTGATGCAGTTACTAGATCTAGCACTTTTAAACCTCTAGTATATTCCATCACCATCAATAATTACCTGAGATAGTTACTCCTTAGTAATTGCATGAATTCCATTTCCTTCCTCCCATGTGGCCTCTCGTTTTTCCAATCTACGTTGCCAAAACTGAGGTTTCTCATAATAATTACCTACTCCACTATCCCCCATCATCCTTTACATCCTCTGGTCTATAGAAGCATCCAACTGTATATTTTGTTCTACTGACCACTGTCTCACACCAGATGACCTCAGATGTGCTATTTTCACACCTGTAGTTGAACTCCTACTTTCTTTGGTTGCAGTTCATCAATTATGATCAATTGTCATAATAATCAATATAACTCCCCACCCCATTTTTCCCTCTATCTCCTTGAACACACTATGTCCTTTACATTCTATCCCACTAACTATATAATCTTCTGTCACCCATGTCTCACTAATACCAATAACCTTTGGCCAGGATGAACTAACCAACGCCAAAAGCTCCTCCTCCTTGTTCCGAATGCCTCTGGCATTAACGTACATAAAGTGCACTACTGTCCTAACACTTTATACCATTCCATTCTAGTTTGTTTCCAGCAGTACTAACTTAGGCATTTTACGTGCATTCTTACACTCAACTGCCTCACTGATATGTGTGTGTACCCACTCAACACCTCCTCCCCCTTCCTAAAAGCTCTGATTTCCTTGATTTTGCACATCCACAGTCACTCATTCAGCAACACTTTTTCCAGACTCTGAACACCAAATCCATTCAGATACAAACCATCCTTTTTGTACAAGCCCTTTCATCCATCAAACTCACTCAACACATCCACAAATTCCACTCCATTCCTCCTACATAACCTATGCATTGACTCATTCACTATTATGGCCCTCCTTCTCAGCTCAAGTCTGTCATACTACGTCAACACACTCACTCTTTTCTTCTTCTACTTTCAGTAACTCCTTCATGTTCTCTCTCATGCCATACTTTTCTCCTTTCAAATCATTTGTTCCAGCCAAATCAGTTAACTCTTTCACATTATCCTTTTGTGCTCTAATAGGCTCGCTAACATCGTCAATATTTACACTTGGGAAGCACAGTTTTGTCACTCTCTTGCCAATCGCACCTCTCATGATAGAATCGCTATACACAAAACTCCTTAATTTTTCCTTCTGTCTCTTAGCCAAGCATTCCTTTCTTTTTTCTTGGACTTCTTTCTTTCTGTCATCAGCTGAACCACTTGCCAGACGTTTCTGCCTTCACTGCTGCTTACGCTTCATGCTGTGTATCACTCCATGTAACCATGCTATCTTGCTCATTACAGCCAACTCTTCAATCTTTTCATCTGTCATACTACTATTCTTTCAATCACCACTTTTACTCTCTCTCTCTCTCAATTGTGTTACTTTTCATTTTTTTTTTTCAGTCCTGTCTGCTGTTACACTGTCACACACATTTTCATACGTATTCTGCCTGCTGCTTCAGTCTCACGACCTGACCCACACTTCTCGCTCTTGTAGCATTTTTGGCACACTCTTCCACCACTATCACCTTTCAAACTAAAGTCAATTTGTCTTTGCTAATGCATACATCTCGCAGATATTGCACTCTACATAGTCCCTCTGGTTGAATTATAAGGGCCACATGTTTGCAATTCTGCAAACGGAAGTGCATTTTGCACATTACTTATTCAAAGCCTTTATATTGAATAAATAAACCTACTCTTCTGCTTTGATGGCAACTGTTGTGACTTAATTGTGCCCTAAAAATAAAGTCTTTTTGGCTAAGCATTCTATGCAACATGTATTTTTTCTGTGTTTTGAGAAGTTCAGCATCACACATATCACACTGCCATTTTTCCATTTGGGGTGCATGTAAAGAGATTATGCAAAGCTTTGGCATGAATGTTAACAACATTCATATAACGGCAGTGAACACAACAATATTCCTCTATGAGAGGTTTGCATTCCATTATGCATCCTCTCACTGTTCTAGACAGAGCAGAATACTTTGATTTTTAACCCATATATACCATGAGGTTCAGATCTGAGACATTTTCTGACCTCCTTATCCTATCAGATTTTATTTGAATGCAGTAACTATGCTGCTAAGCTGTATACCATCCAACTTGTATACATAGAAGAAAACTGCTTCTAAAAACCTATTATTTATACAAGCTCAGTGAGTTCCTTACAGACTCTTTCCTCCTCCCCCTCATCATCATGAAATTCCTGCCATGTACCTTCAAGGGGTGTACAGGATATGATAGTACTACATGAAAAAAATTACATCATTACTAACTTCCTATCTACAATTTTCCTCCAAATCAGTCTGTTACTTGTCAAGACTCCAACATTATCGGATCTTATATTTCTGTCGTCTAAGGCACTTTGTACAGTATCAATCCACCTATATCTTGGTCTTCCTCTGGGTCATTTTGCTGCCAACCTGGCACAGAACACTTGTTTTGCTAATCTTTCTTCACCCATTCTGTTTAAGTGACCATACCACCTGAGATTAGCTCTGCTAATGCATTCCTGGATGTTGACAATGTCAAGTTCTTTCCTAATATTCTTGCTTTTAATATGATATTGCCATTGATGCCATCTATTCACGCCTATAATCTTTCTCAGGACTCTCATATCTGCGGTCTCTAGTCTTTGGTCAAGTGTTTTACTTCTGACCCAGCTCTCAGATCCATAAGTTAAAACTGGTTTGAACACTGTCTTGTATACAGCTAATTTAGTGTTCCGACTAATTTCTCTCTTATTCCATATGAATTTATTCTATTGACTTCCCACCATACCAGCTTTGCTGATTCTGTTGTCTATTTCTATATTTAATTTACCATCTTCACTAAAAATCGTGCCTAAGTAGCTGAAAAGTTTTACTTGTTCCACAGATTCTCCATTCATAACACAGTTGACATTTTCAATGCCTATTTTCATTGTCTTTGTTTTTTTATTGCTGACCTTCATACCATATCTATTCTTCTTCTTCTGCAGCTTCTCCCACTTAAGTGGGGTCACTATTTGTAATGAGTCTCCTCCACACCTTCCTGTCTTGGGCTGTCACCACATCCAAGGTCTTCATCTTCAAGTCCTCTTCTACCAGCTCCCTCCATCTCTTCTTTGGCCGCCCACGCTTCCGCCTTCCTTGCACATCCATCTGCATGACCCTTCTTCCCACATATTCGTCCTCCCTCCTCATCACATGACCAAACCATCTCAACCTTGCCTCCTGTATTTTCGCTCCTAAGTTCGTAACTTTCACTGTTCCCCTTACATAGTCATTTCTCAGACGATCCTTTCTGGTCACACCACACATCCACCTACGCATTCTCATCTCTGATACTTCCATCCTGCTGATGTTATTTTTCCTCAGGGCCACAGTTTCTATAGCATATGTCATAGCTGGCCTCACTACTGTCCTATAAATTTTGTCTTTCAGATTGATCGGCACCCTCTTATTGCATAACACTCCAGCCATCTCCCTCCAGTTCCTCCAACCTGCTTGTATCCTGCATCCCACTTCCTTCTTAGCTCCTCCATCTTCTTCCACTGTTGAACCTAAGTATCTAAAGTCTCTCACCTTCCTGATGACATTTCCTTCCAGCTCCAGATCTGTCTCCTGGCCGCCACCGCCCATTGCGCAACACATATACTCTGTCTTACTTTTGCTAAGTCTCACACTCTTCCAGTACTTTTCTCCATCTTTCCAGTTTAGTTCCCGCTTCTTCTCTTGAATCTACACACAGCAAGATGTCATCTGCATACAACATTGTCCAAGGCGCATCTTCTCTCACCTCCTCTGTTACCACCTCCATCACAATATTAAACAGAAACGGACTTAATGCTGACCCTTGATGCAAGCCAACTGTTACTTGAAAACTTTCTGTCTGTCCCAAACAGGTCCGAACACTTGTCTTCACATTTCTGTACATTTCCCGCACCTACCTGACATATTTCTCCAACACCTTCTTCTCCCTCAGACACCTCCAGACTTCTTTCCTTGGCACTCTATCGTATGCTTTCTCCAGATCAATAAACACCAGATGTAGCTCCCTTTGTTTCTCTCGATATTTTTCCATCATCTGTCGTAACCCAAAGATAGCATCTGTTGTTGATCTACCAGGCATGAAGCCAAATTGTTCCTTTGCAATCTCCACCTCCTTCCTCAATCAGCCATCAAGAACCCTTTCTAGCATCTTCATTGTGTGGGACATCAACTTTATTCCTCTGTAATTTTTACAGTCATGTGTATCCCCTTTACCCATCTACAAGGGTAAAGGGGATACACATGACTGTAAAAATTACAGAGGAATAAAGTTGATGTCCTCTCCCTCCATTCCTCAGGTATATTTTCCTGTTGGCAAACTTTCATGAACAGGTCCCACAGCAGGTCAATTCCCTCTTCCCCCAGTGCCTTCCATGCCTCCACTGGAATTCTGTCGGGCCCCACCGATTTTCCATTCCTCATCCTCTTCATGGCCTATGTCACTTCCATTCTACTGATGTTCTGCACCATCCCCTCAGAAGGTTGCCCATCTCCTCTGTGGGTCCTTGCATTTTCCTCATTCAAAAGTCCCTCAAAGTATATTTTCCATCTGTTTCTTATGTCCACATCTCTCCATAATACTCTTCCTTCAGCATCTTTGATCTGCCTCACATGTAAGATGTCCTTTGCTGCTTTATTTCTACATTTTGCTAGTTGGTAAATTTTTCTCTGTCCTTCCTTTGTTTCTAATTGATCATACAGATCTTGATATGCCATGGCCTTTGCCTGTGCCACAACTCTCTTGGCTTCTTGCTTTCTCTCTTTGTACACCTCTCTGTCCTCTTCCACTCTTGACTCATCCCACTTCTGCTTTGCCTTCCTCTTAGCTGTCACTGCAACTTGTACATCATTATTCCACCACCAACCCTCCTTCTGCTCTCTAATCTTTCCAGATGTCTCACCAAGCTCGATTGCACAGCTCAGGATTACTTTTGAATTATGTTTCCACCAATCTTGTACACTTTCCAGTCCATCTGAAATCCTCTCTAACACCCTCTCCCTAAAACGATTCCTCACACTCTCCTCTTTTAAGCGAAACCACTTAATTGTCTTCATCCCATGGCATCCAGAAGTTCTTATCTTCGATCTTATTTAAAGTCTGCGCACAGCAGTCGGTGTTGTTGTGCTACTTGATCTGTTGGAATTACTTTACAATTTTTCACAACCTTAAGATGTTTTCTTCTAGTCAAAATGTAGTCAATTTGTGAGCTGTTGTTACCACTCCTAAATGTTATCAAATGTTCTTTCCTCTTGTAGAAAAACGAGTTCACAATTGCCAGATCAAACGCTACTGCAAAGTCCACAACCCTCTCTCCTTCCTGGTTCATCATTCCCACTCCATGGCCACCATGCACCCTTTCACAGTCTCTATTCTGTCTTCCTATGTGCACGTTCAAGTCTTCTCTGACAATCACCATCTCATTTTCTTCCAATTCCCTCATTTCTTCATCTAACACGTTCCAGAACTCATCTTTTTCTTCTGCTGTACAGCCAACTTGCGGGGCATATACACATAATACGACCACCCGCTCTTCTCCAAGACCCAATTTCATTCACATGATCCTGTCGTTCCTTCTACCCACGTCCAGTACTTCACCCTTCATTTTACCACACACCACAATTCCTACACCATTTTTTCCCTCGTTATTCGCTCCAGAGTAGAACAATTTATATCCATCTCCCAGTTCCTTTGCCTTTCCACCTTGTCTCCTGCACACATAAAATGTCCAACTTCCTCTTCCTCATCATGTCTGCCACCTCTCTTCCCCTTCCAGTCATGCTTCCAACATTCAGTGTTCCCACTCACAACATCCTCTCCACCTACTGGGCTCGCTTCTTTAACCGCACCTGCCCTTGATGCGGTAGCCCTCGTCCACTTCTCGCAGCTGTAGGGCGATGTGGCTGCGTGTCGCTTAAGGGATACGCCCTAGCCCTTATATCATTTTCTCTTTGACTCATAATCATAGTTTGAGTTGGCACTGAAGTTTTCCAACCGGATGCCCTTCCTGACATCAACCCTCGCATTTATCCGGGCTTGGGACTGGCACCTATTGAGGCTAGCTTGCCTCCTTCGGTGGCTGCATAAGACGAAATGACTTAGGAAGATAGGAAAGACTCACCCCTAGCCCTCGAATACTCTAATAGCATCAGGGGGAAGGAGCAAGGAGAGGAGAAAGAAGCAAGGAAAGGAGGGACCAGTCTACAGAATAATATAACAGATATATATTACATGAAGTAAGGCATGGTCCAGCATCAGGTACCTCGGGTTTGCCATGCCGTTCTCACTAAAGTGAGCACTTGAGGTTCCAAAACTATTACAACAGCTATTCAATTTAGTCAGAGAATCTTGCAGACTTGTAGCGGATTTATTTAGAAGTATAACATCATCTGCATAAAGCAAAGAGCTGACATTAACATCTCCAATTTTGATATCATGTTTAATACCACTTTCCTTCATAATGTGATCCATATGGATAATGAATAACAGAGAGGATAATGTACAACCTTGTCTCACACCAGATGTATTATATATATTTTATATATAATAAATTATATATAGATCTTATATATATATATATATATATATATATATGACTCTTTCCTTCTTTTTGTATATACCGGGTGATTATAAAATAACGTCAAGTGTTCAGAGCCCTCTAGCAAGTAATGTATTGGACGAAACACACCAATATTCAGTAGATGTATACAGTGGAACATGGGGATTTGATTTAACAAAAAAATAAAATAAAAAATAGTACCAAAAGTTGCCAACAGGGGAAATTTTGGTGCTGCCAAATTAATTTTAGTAGGTGTGACTAATGAATGACTAAATGGCAAATGATAGACAGCACACATCAATTCCATGACGTTTATTGTTAATTACAAATGAGGTTCAATATGACCACCATTCTGATGTTCCAGGAACTGCATACAGTGCACGACATTTTCCACAGTGGCTTGCAACATATCGGAATTGATTTGTCTCACGTGTAATGTTATTCGATCTTTCAAAGTTGGAATATCGGGTACGTGTCCTTGATACACAATGCTTTTCAGAAATCCCCACACCCAAAAGTCACAAGGATTAAGATCAGGCGATCTCGGTGGCCATGGCGTGGGAATTGCACGACTAATGATTCTTCTGTCAGAGAAATGTTGTCGCATAACACGCTATACCTGCCGATGTGGGGTGGTGCACCATCCTGCATGAAGATGGTCGAATCAAGACATCCTCTTTGCTGCATTTGTGGAACGACAAAGTTCTGTATCATGTTGGCATACCTGTTATCATTTACGGAACAGGTCACTGGTCCATTTTGGTGATTTTCCTCGTAAAAGTATTGTCCGATGATAAAAGATGCCGTAAATCCGCACCACACTGTGACTTTGGGCGAGTGGATAGGCATCTGCAGACACATGTGCGGATTAGTTGCAGCCCAAATGCGACAGCTGCATGTGTTAATATCGCCGTTCAAATAAAAGTGTGCTTCGTCATTCCATAAAATCTGCCACTGCCACGCATCATCCACTTCCATGTGTGCTAAGAATCTCAAAAATAAGTCGTTTCGTGTGGTCGCATCACCAGGGCACAATTCTTGAACTTGACTGATTTTATGGGGTAAAACTTCAACATCTGATGTAGGATTTTCCACACCATTGTGTATGCGATATCTGTTGCCGGGATATTGCTCATCCACTGCTGGTACCCTGCACATTCGTCATCTCCTGTTCCACAATAGCAGTTGCAACTTGTTCAAGTTGTTGGTTATTGATTGGTTTGCGTCCCCTGCCTACCTGCACTGCTAGAGTTCTAGTCGTTCAAATCGGCGAATCAGTTTTCGTAAGTTTGTTACGCTAATCGGTCCTTTTCGTAAATTTTTCATACACCGAAAATCACGAAGACAAGCACTGGCATTATTGTTCCGCTGATAATAGAGTTTGCCTAACAAAGCACGCTCACGTAAGGTAAGAGGCATCGAAAAGCGGTTCGTCTACGAATGATAAGAAATCTCACAGGCTTTCCTTTTATTGCATGATCACTCACAAGAAACACGATAATGCAAATTAATGCATTTTACTTGGTAAACCGCGCCAAAATTTCCCCTGTGGTGACTTTGGTACTTTTTTTTTTTCGTTAAATCGAATCCTCATGTTCCACTGTATCTGTCTATCGAATATTGGTGTGTTTTGTCCAATACATTACTCACTAGAGGCCTCTGAACACTTGACGTTATTTTATAATCACCCGGTATATAAGCCAAATCCAGTGCTTCATAATATTCTACAGTCATTGTATCAGATGATATTTGATTTCATTTAAATATTGAATTGTGCTGGATACGCACCTCCCCCCACCCACCCCCCAGTGAAACCAAGGGAAAGGAGACTACAGATGCAGCTTTTAGGTCACCTGTACTTTCTCCTTGTACTGTTCATCAATCCCTGTATAGACATTTTATAAAAGCAGAGTTAATCAATGGCAGTCATCCTGAAAATAAGTGTTGGCAGTCTAGGTTCCACCAAACTATCTCAGCCTTGATTTTCTAATCAAGACTGAAGTAGTTTGGCTATTTACATGGTGAGGCAAAAGCTACATGAGGAGGAGAGCATTGAAGATGAAGCCACCAGCCAAAATAAGTAAGGGAGAGAGACAGCTAAACAACATTGGCTGGACAGCTTGAGAGGTGGACCTTTGAGCCTTGAACTGGAGCAGAACATGGCCCTAGACAGAACTCAGTGGAGGAGGTTGATCTCCTGCAGAGACTCCGCTTGAGTTGGAAAGACAGCCATCTTACACATTCTCATATATTGTGGCCTGATGACCTATCCATATGTGTGAACAATGTAATTCTTGTCATACCATATGCCACTTTCTGGTGGAGTGCAGTCACTTCATCCGAAAGAGGAAATGCTATTTTTACTAATCTAGCTGGAGCAGATCTTGTCGAACTTGGAGAAATGGCATTAAGTGTTTGCCATTTTGCAAATGCATTTAATCATAAATACAGTTTATATGTAGATATAATATTGCACGTTTTTTTTTAAATTGTTTTTTTTTTTTGCGCATGTTGTTTACTTATTAAGCTGTGCATTTTACTAATGTAACGGCTTGAATGGTGCAGTATGACCTTTGCTGTCTTACATGAATAAATCCCCAACAAGCAAACAAACAAAAACCTATGAGAAGTTAAACTCGGAGCATTATTTTTGTGAGACCAGACATAAGAAAATTACAGATAAGCAGCTTAAATTACATTGGCTGGTTTTGAAAAGCAATTCCTGAAACCAACAGAAATCCTGCTTTCAAAATTCAAAATATACTCTAGCGATATGAAATTAATTTGTAATTTAGATTTGAAAGTTAATTTTTTCCAGTCTGATTTTGTGATATTTCTATGAGAATATTGACAAAGTAAGCAAAAAAGCAAAAGAATTAATGCATTGGAAATGTGGTGTTATAAAAAAGATGGAAAAGATTATCTATACAGAGAGAATATCAAATCAAGAAGTTTTAAGAAGAGTTGGGATGGAAAGAACACTGCTCAAGAATATTATGTAAATAAAGACCAGATTTGCAGGACATCATCTGAGAGGTTCTTCGGGACACCTGACAAGTACTATATTACATGGGAATTGAGGGGAAGAGAAGACGTGGAAGACCAACTAGAGAGTGGTTCAATGATATCGTGGAATTGACTGGTTTAACAATGACAGATGCGACAGACCAAGAGAAATGGAAAAGAGCTGCAACCCTCTTGCTAGAGGATGCTACCAGACGACAAAGCAAAAAAACAGGTTTCCCTATGATATTTAACACGTTCGCTGCCAACTACGAGTATACTCATAGTTAGTATATGAGCCTCAGTAGCCCATTACGAATATACTCGTATGTCAATTACCGACCTCCTATGCCAAGCATGAGTTAACCCGTAGTATCTTCTTCTTCCTCCTAACATGGAATATAGGCCTTATGGCCTGTTCCGGTCTCATGCCATCTCTTTCTTGGTCTTCCGATTCTTCTTTTTCCACTTATTTTGTATCTGTATAATATTTTTGGTAGTCTGCTGTTGTCCATTCGATTTAAATGTTCTAGCCATTTTTGTTTATACTGTCCTATGTAGTAATTAATTGGTTTTATTTTTAGGGATTGTAAGATTTCTTCATTTGTTTTGTGGTCCCACTTGGTATATCCAGCTGTTTTTCTGAGGAACTTCATTTCTGCTGTTTGAATTCGTTTTTCATCTTTCCTTTTCATGGTCCATGTTTCGCTTCCGTATAGTAGAGTTGGTTTTGACAAGACATTATATAGTCTGATTCTAGTGTGTTTCTGTACCAGGGATGGCTTAAATATATTATTTATTATGCCATTTACTTTGACAAAGTTTGATATTTTAGTGTCTGTGTCTTTTTCTTCTTCGTATGATAGATCACGTCCCAAGTATCTGAAAGTGTTTACTTGTTCTAGTATTTTATTATCTAGCACTATTTTACTTCTTATTGGGTTTTCTCCTTTGAATGCCATTATTTTTGTTTTTTCTTTGGATATTGTCATATTATATTCCTTTGAGATATCATTTAATGATTTTAATGATCTTTGTAAGTCATCTTCTGATGTAGCTAATACTATTTGATCATCTGCAAATAGTAGTGTATTTATTTTCATTTGCGGTCATTTGTATACCAAATGGGTTATGCTGTTTCCAGATAGTTAATATTTCATTTATATATATATATTGAAAAGCAGAGGTGAGAGGGTACATCCTTGTCGTACTCCTCTTGATATATCTTTCCATTCTGAGGTGTGTTCTAATTTAACTGCTATTTTATTTCCTGTATATATTTCTTGAATAGATTGTAAAAGTTGGTTTGGTATGTTTAAATTGGTTAATATTTTAAACAATTTTTGTCTACTAATTTTGTCAAACGCTTTTTCATAATCAATAAACGCCACATGTGTTTCTTTTTGAAATAGTAAAGCGGAGAGCATGTTTGAGGGCTTGGTAGAAGGAAAATAATTTCAGCAAAAGTATAGTATATTATAAGAGGTATTGTTGCATAAACTCTGTATTTATTAATGCAAATAAAACAATTTTTTGAAGTTTTTTTCAACATACACATATATTTGTATACGATATTTCATCATCTGAGTCATCGCTAGAGTCGTCTGTAGGATTATAATCGTTTTGGAATTGGAACCAAATAATTCATTCCATTCATCGTAGTAGCGTAAGCTTCTAATTCTTCATCAGTAAGCTTTCTTTTACTGGACATGGGTAAATGAAGGTTTTTATTTAGATAATTTTAAATAATTGTAAGACTAGACGCAATAAACTTTACTGCACTGAATGCTGAACGTCACTGACTCTGAACTCAAGTTACACAGTCATCAGCGCATGTAAGACATAGGTGGAGGGTGATATGAGATTACTCGTAGTTGGCATATGAAACAAAATTCTGTGTGATAAACCAGCTACGAGATAACTCGTACTGACCTTGTAGAAGTGAAAGTGCTTGGCGTGCGGTAACAAACTATGCCCGAGGAGCATAGAAGCAAATGTGTTAAAGAAATGGAAAGGAGCTATGTGAAATGCTGGAACTTCACTGCAATTGTAGATTGCTGTTAATGTTTACAAAATGGAAATTATTGTTATGTTACAGATCACAATAATGACAAAAGAACAAGGTTTTCTTTGAAAAAAGATTAGGGAATAAAAATAGCATTCAGTTTTTATATAAACATCATCATCATCAAATTCCTGCCATGTACCCTCAAGGGGTGTACAGGATATGACAGTACTACATGAAAAAATTACATCATTACTAACTTCCTATCTACAATTTTCCTCCAAATCAGTCTGTTACTTGTCAAGACTCCAACATTATCAGATCTTATATTTCTATTGTCTAAGGCACTTTGTACCGTATCAATCCACCTATATCTTGGTCTTCCTCTGGATCGTTTTCCTGCCAACCTGGCAGAGAACACTTGTTTTGCTAATCTTTCCTCTCCCATTCTATTTAAGTGACCATACCATCTGAGATTAGCTCTGCTAACGCATTCCTGGATGCTGACAATGTCAAGTTCTTTCCTAATATCCTCATTTTTAATATGATATTGCCATTGATGCCATCTGTTCACGCCTCTAATCTTTCTCAGGACTCTCATATCTGCGGTCTCTAGTCTTTGGTCAAGTGTTTTACTTCTGACCCAGCTCTCAGATCCATAAGTTAAAATTGGTTTGAACACAGTCTTGTATACAGCTAATTTAGTGTTCCGACTAATTTCTTTCTTATTCCATATGAATTTATTCAATTGACTTCCCACCATACCAGCTTTGCTGATTCTGTTGTCTATTTCTATATTTAGTTTACCATCTTCAGTAAAAATTGTGCCTAAGTAGCTGAAATGTTTTACTTGTTCCACAGGTTCTCCATTCACAACACAGTTGACATTTTCAATGATTCTGCCTATTTTCATTGTCTTTGTCTTTTTATTGCTGACCTTCATACCATATCTATTACAACAGCTATTCAATTTAGTCAGAGAATCTTGCAGACTTGTAGCGGATTTATTTAGAAGTATAACATCATCCGCATAAAGCAAAGAGCTGACATTAACATCTCCAATTTTGATATCAGGTTTAATACCACATTCCTTCATAATGTGATCCATATAGATAATGAATAACAGAGGGGATAATGTACATCCTTGTCTCACACCAGATTTAACATTAAACCATCTTCCTGTACTTCCTTCAATTCTAACTGCTGACTCACAACTCAAATAAAGACTAAGTATTGCTTGATATAATGCCCCATTGACGCCATATAACTGCAGCATATTGAATAGCTTCTCTCTTGGCACCTTGTCATATGCCTTTTCCAAATCAACAAAACTTAAATACAGATCTTTGTTATATTCCCATGCTTTCTCGACTATTTGTCGTAAGGTGAAGATCTGATCCTGACAGCCTCTATTTGGCCTGAATCCAGCTTGTTCTTCACCAAGCTTTTCTTCCACAATTCTTCTCAACCGTTTCTCAAGTATACTTGCATAGATCTTGCCAGGAACACTCAGTAGGGAAATACCTCTGTAATTCTCACATTCAGTTTTATTTCCCTTTTTATATATGGGTACTATGAGAGCTCTACTCCAATCATTAGGAATTCGTCCCTCTGTCCAGGCTTTCTGAACTATGCAGTGCAGCCACTGTAAGACTCTTATACCACCATACTTCAGCATTTCTGGTCGAATATCATCTACTCCTGCTGCCTTTCCACATTTCAAGCCTTTGATGGCTTTTTCTACTTCTAGTATGGATATGTATTCCTGACTGCATGCCTGGTCAGTGTTTTTTATCACTGTGCTGTCATCACTGCTTGTTTCATTTAGCAGTTTTTCAAAGTAATTACTCCATACTTCAAGGATATCTTTTTCTCCTGTTTTCATTTCACCTTTATCATCTCTAATTCCTTTTACAGCACTCTTTCCTCCATTCCTAAGCTTCTTCAACGACATCCAGAATATTTTGCCACCTTCTTGATATTTATTTTCTATATTCTTGCCAAAGTCCTCCCATGACCTTTGTTTAGCTAGTTTTACACACTGTTTAGCTTTCTTACATTTGTCTCTGTATTCTGTAAGAGTAAAAGCTGACTTATTTGCCAGGAACTTTTGATATGCTTTCTTCTTTTCCTTCACTGCCTCTTTAACTTCCTGTGTCCACAAGGGAGTTCTGATTTTTTTATCTTTGCACACAATCTCACCACATGCCTCTCTGGCAGAATCAATCAATGTTTCCTTCAGAGTTTGCCACTGAATCTCCAAGGTTTGATTCCTGTTCTCAAACTCTTTCATTTTCTTTTCAATAATATTTCTGTATTTTAGTCTACAGTTCACATCTGAGAGCTGCTCAGCTTTTATTCGCTTTAAAACTTTCTTACATGTTATTCTTTTCAATATGAAATTCAATTTTATCCTGCTCAAGACTAAATAGTGATCACTTCCAATTTCAAATCCTCTGTACACTCTGGTGTCCTGCACCAGGGAGAAAACATCACTATCAACAATAACATAGTCAATGAGACTTTTCTTATTCCTAGCCTCTTCTCTCCATGTGAATTTGTGCACATTTTTATGTTGGAACATGGTGTTAGTAATAACCAGTCCATGTCCTGAGCAGAAATCCAACAGATATTTGCCATTATTATTAGCTTTGCTCTTTTCTCCAAATTTTCCCAAAATATTTTTATATGTCTCACAATCATTTCCTACTCTACTATTTAGCTCCCCAACAAGGACCAACTTTTCCTTTTTCATTGTGTCAGTTGCTTTTTCTAAAGCCTCAAAAAATTCCTCCACTTCTACCTTAGTAGAACCTTCTGTGGGACCATAGGCACAAATAAGTCTCATTGTCCAGTTCCCCATGCTCATATTTGCCCACATTACTCTACTTGAGACTGACTGCCATTCAAGAAGATTAGCCTCATATTTTCTGTTGAATACTATGGCTACTCCTTCTTTTCCTTGATTGTTATTGCCTGAATATAACATTTTGTATTTATTGCTCAGAAAGATCTCACCAGTTTTGGTCTTTTTTGTTTCAGTCACCCCTATTATGTCGATCTGGTACTTATCTAATTCCTCAGCTAGCTCCATTTCTTTGCCATTCAGGCTTCTTACGTTGATAGTGCCGATCTTTAACTCTGGTGATGTTGAGTTGGGGTTTGTTTTCAGATTTGTTCCAGTAGCTGACTTTTCGCTGTTCGCCCTGGTTCCCTGGCGAAAACAACGGGGGCCTTGTTTAACCGGGCGACGCCCCAGCCGGCATGAAATTTTGTCATGTTGTACCATCATTTTTTATTTTGGTTTAACCAATAAGAATACAATTTGGTCGGCTAAATCCCAAATTGCCAGCCCATCCTCGTTCGTTCAGTATCAAAGTAGATACCCAACAGGGTGCACCACGAGAAGGTGAGGATTGGACATTAGGTCAGAAGCCCTGGTCGGTTCTCCGCATTCCTTTAAAGGCTATGTGGAGGTCTCCTCTCAGTTATACAGCTTTACTGCTTTCAGTTCATGTTATTCATAGTACTTATTTACTTATTAAGTTCAAGGAAACACTTGTTTATATTTTCCTGGTTGGTGGACAGTCCTCATGTGATCCTATAAAATGCTTATTACACTCATTGGACAAAACATTAGAAATATGATACAAAATTAATAATGGAAAAAACTCACGTATGAAGATTATTTAATAGTAAAATTTTCACCTGTGTGTCACATTAAGTATATAACATTTCAGTATTAAGTATGTAACACTTCAGTACATTAAGCTCAAATTAAACAATAACTGACAATTCCAAAAAGCGCCACCTAAGTAGCTGGTGTAAGATAACTAAAAAGGTCAATAAATTTCCTTAAAAAAAAAAAAAAATCAATACAATAAAAGGTTAGGAAAGATTAGCTGATTTGTAAAGTACTATCTCCCATAAAGGGTATAGTACTTTACAAATCAGCTAATTTTTCCTAACCTTTTATTGTCTGTTTCTCATGGATCTGTTTAAGTTAGGAGAATGAAGTAGAGTTTCACATGTTTCTTTATAAAGGCGTTCCATGAGAAACGGACTTTTGTGAAGAACTCTTGTCTTTCTCCATTGAACTCTGTGTCTAGTGAAGATGGCATGTTCTGCAAGTCCAGACTTTTCGGGTTTAAAGTATTCAATATAAGATTGGGGTTCTTCTAGCCGAATAGAGGCAGATCATCCCGTTTGTCCGAAATAAGATAATCCACAAGAGCACAGAATCTGGTAGACACCTGGATGATTAAGATGTGGAAGCTTGTCCTTAGGAAAAGTGAGAAAGGTGGAGATTTTTCTAAAAGGTCGAAAGGCAACAAAAATATTCAGTGGTTTTAAAACTTTTGCTATACGTTCACTGATGCCTTGTACATAAGGGATAGTACTGCGTGTTATTTCTTCTGTGTTTGAAGAAGAAGACATATTAAAACTACTCGAAATTCTTTTAATGAAGCAATTCTTATAACCATTAGATAGAAAGGAAGAAGTTATATATTGTAGTTCTTTCTGTAAAAGATCGTCTGAAGAACAAAAGGAGTGGGCCCGATGAACCAGTGTTTGAATAGTTCCTGCCTTTTGACTGGGATGGTGATGAGATTCGCATGGATATAATGGCCTGTATGAGTCTTCTTTCTATAAACTGAAAAATGTAGGTTACCATCTGGTTGGCAAAGAATTAGAAGATCTAAAAAGGCTAACTGCTTATTTGATTCTACTTCTAGGGTAAACTTGATCCTAGGATGAAATGCATTTAACTTAGTGAGAAATTGTTGAAGTTCATCCGAAGAGCCATTCTATACAGCAAAAATGTCATCGACATATCTGAACCAATGAGTAGGTCTGCGAGAAATGTTGTCAAAGATACGTTGTTCAAAATGATCCATTAAGAAATTGGAGATAGCAGGAGAAAGAGGATTACCCATTGCTGTTCCTTCAATTTGTTGATACAACTTATTTTTAAAGGAAAAATAACCAGAATTTATTACAAAATCAAATACGTTTACAATGTCTGAAGGAAATTCCTGTTGTAGTAATTCAATGCTTTCCGAAAGAGGCACATTTGTAAATAAAGAAACAACATCTAAACTGATCATGATATCAGAAATGTCCATATGAAGATCTGAAATTTTATTTTTGAATTCCAAAGTATTTTTTATATAAGTATCAATTCTTCTAGTTGAAGAGGAGAGTAAATTTGATAAAAAATTTTGAGATTTTGTAAGTGGCGCAACCTATACAATCTACGACTGGTCTTAACTTATATAACTTCTTCCTTTCTATCTAATGGTTATAAGAATTGCTTCATTAAAAGAACTTTGAGTAGTTTCAATATGTCTTCCTCTTCAAACACAGAAGAAATAACACGCATTACTATCCCTTATGTACAAGGCATCAGTGAACGTATAGCAAAAGTTTTAAAACCACTGAATATTTTTGTTGCCTTTCGACCTTTTAGAAAAATCTCCACCTTTCTCACTTCTCCTAAGGACAAGCTTCCACATCTTAATCATCCAGGTGTCTACCAGATTCCGTGCTCTTGTGGTTATCTTATTTCGGACAAACGGGAAGATCTGCCTCTATTCGGCTAGAAGAACCCCAATCTTATATTGAATACTTTAAACCTGAAAAGTCTGGACTTGCAGAACATGCCATCTTCACTAGACACAGAGTTCATTGGAGAAAGACAAGAGTTCTTCACAAAAGTCTGTTTCTCATGGAACGCCTTTATAAAGAAACATGTGAAACTCTACTTCATTCTCCTAACTTAAACAGATCCGACGGCTTACATGTATCCCCTTTATGGGAGATAGTACTTTACAAATCAGCTAATCTTTCCTAACCTTTTATTGTATTGATTTTTTTTTTTTTTTTTTTTTTTTTAGGAAATTTATTGACCTTTTTAATTATCTAACACCAGCTACTTAGGTGGCGCTGTTTGGAATTGTCAGTTATTGTTTAATTTGAGCTTTAATATACTGAAGATGCCTGTGACACACAGGCGAAAATTTTACTATTAAATAATCTTTGTACGTGAGTTTTTTCCGTTATTAATTTTGTATCAGTATGTCTACTCACGTTATACCTCTTTTAAAACTTATTTTAGAAATATGAGTGATGGGAAATAATAGACACTGGTATTCCCCCCCCGCATGCAGAATGACTTGTGACATCTCAATACATGGGTAAATGTGGCGATCTTCTTAGCGACTTTGATTGTAGATGTATTATCAGTGCAAGACACATGGGTCATTCTATTGCCTAAATGTTAAGAACCCTAGGGTACTCGAGGGCAACAGTATCAAGGTGGGGGTATCTACTGCAAGTATACCATCAATGGATGAACCAACACCCAGTGAGCAAGTGGTGGCTAAACACATGGCATTGATGACACACAATGTAGACTATTCATTCTCATACAGACCAACGGCGGCACAAATCACATCCAGTTTCAATGTTGGATGTCCAAGCAGCATTAGCGAGTGAACGGTATGGCATACCCTGTATGTTTTGGGAGCCAATACCCTATTCGTGTGCCCCTGTTGATATCTTGTCATCAGACATTGCACCTTGCACCAATTTTGATGGGCCTAGTGTCGGGCTCGTGATGAATCCTGTTATCAGTTGTACTGAACGACAGGAGGATGCATATGTGGTGTCAACAGCATGAAGCTGTGGAGGTGGTGGCTCTGTGATGGTTTGGGGGGGAGCCTTCTCATGTGACACATTAGTCCCTTAGTGTGTCTGGAAAGGTTCTTAAATGCTGCAAGCTACTGGAATGTTGGCTGATCACCTACACACTTTCATGACCTTTGCACATCCTGCAGTTGATGGTCTGTTTCAGCAGGACAGTGCACTGCCCCACCAGCCTGCAACCACCCAGGCATGGCTTGAGGAACACTCATCTGAGTTTGAGAACATCTATTCCCCCACCCCACCTGAAGGTCACCAGATTTAAATCTGATTGAATCTCTCTGAGATGCCATAAAGCGAGACATCAGGTCCATGTATCCGGGACAAATGTGTGAGACGTAGTTGTGGATAATGCTGCAACAAATTACCTCTGACATCCCTCCAGCATCTGGTAGTCAATGCCTTGGAGAGTAAAGGCTGTTATTCGTGCTAGAAAAGGACCAGCATTCTATTAGATAGGTATCTCTAATGTTTTGTCCATTGAGTGTACTGTATATTTGAAATATCAGGATAGCTGACATAGATATCTGGTGCAAACATGAAACAGACATTTTTTATGAATGCATGAAAAATTGAAATTACTTGCATTACTCATTCAGCAATAAATAGAACATCTGACACTCTCAAATGCATAATGCCATTAATTTTACTATTAACCCAGGAGACCTTGACTAAGATCTGGGTTCACTATCCAAATGATTTTAAACAGAGGATACTTGATTAAATAGATTGATTCTGTGTATTCAGAGCCTCACAGTATTTCTTAACTTCGTAACTCCCTCCCAGTTGCTTTGAAAAAAAAAAAAAAAAAAAAACATTAGATTCCCAAACATGAAATAGTTCTTTTTCACCCATTGAAGACAATCCGCCCCCCAAACGTTATATAATTATGTATCCAGTAAGTCAGTAGGAGTTCCATAAAGTGATTAAATGAAAAAATATATATATTCTTAGCTCACTTATGGTACAAACAGATGTACTGTAGGCAAAGATTTGCTTTGTGTAAGAACCATTTGAAAAAGAAAAAGTTATCAAATTATAAGAATAAGTAGAATAGTAAAAATGTTATTTCTGTCCAATGAATGTGTGTGGTTTATCTCCAACTCTGTTTGATTTGTGTAGATTTTATATATGTGTGTGTGTGTGTGTGATCTGAAAAGTTCACGACCTCAACCATAAATGGCAACACTATCAGCAAGTTTTTTTTTCTAAGTTGGTACATCTGTTATAAGCATCCATTTGAAATTCAAGTCATTCTATCAAGTAGTGTTTTTTATACAGCTGTTGGAAGCCAAAGTGTTGTCTGTATCCCTTGAAATTGATAAAATTGTTATAAAATTCTTTGTAAAAGAAAGTTTAACGCCAAAAGAAATTCATTCGAAGTTCATAAAGTTATGGATACTCTCCGTCTTCATTTTCGACAATTAAGAAATGGGTTGCCGAGTTTAAACATGGCTGTACCAACCTTGAAGATGATCCCTGTGAAGGACATCAAAAAAGTATAACAATACCAGAAATCATTGATCTAGTATACGTAATATGGTATTGGATGACTGGCAAGTCAAAGGGTGTGAAATTGCTGAGACTATAGGCATTTCAAAAGAACGTGTAGGATATATTTTGCCTGAAGAATTGCAAATGAAAATGATTTGCCCAAGATATGCCATGCTGATTAAAGATGCACTCGCATGAAAATCTCAGAACAGTGCTTGTAGTGTTTTAACAAGAATACAACTGACTTGGATTCACCAGTACCCACCAGAATCCAAACAGCAGTCAAAACATTGGACAGAAGCTGGTTGTTCAGCGCCAAAGAAGACAAGGTCATGGCATCGGTGCTAAAGGTATTTTGTTTATTAATTATCTTGTAAAAGGTAAAACAATAACCAGGAAATATTATTCCGATCTTTTAACCAGACAAGATGAAAAAATTTGTGAGAAAAGACCTGGTTTGCAGAAGAAAAAAATCTTCTTTCATCAGGACAATGCACCTGTCCATAAAGGTGTTTTGCAATGGGAAAATTAAAGAATCTGCACTATGAATTGTTGGAACATCCACCCTATTCCCCAGATTTGACTACCTCTGACTTCTATCTCTTCCCTGAAGAGATAGAAGTCAGAGGTAGCCAAAACTAAAAATCTTCCTCACTGGTCAGCATTTTTCTTCAAATGAAGAGGTGATTGCAGCTGTAGAGGGGTATTTTGCAGATCTTACTGAGAACCACTACAGGGACGGGATAATGGCGCTGGAGCATTGCTGGAATAAATATATTAGTCTTAAGAGAGATTATGTTGAAAAATAAAAATAATTTTGAAATTATAAATTTGTTTTTTCATTGTTAGGCCGAGAACTTTTCAGACCACCCACGTATATTATATATATATATATATATATTCCCCTACTGTAATGATTACATTAGGGAAAACAACAACAAATTAAACAAAAGAATTGAAAAGTAAATATCAAGAAGGTGCCAAAATATTCTGGAGGCTGTTGAAAAAGCTCAGAAATGGAGGAAAGAATGCTGTAAAAGGAATTAGAGATGATAAAGGTGACAGGAAAACAGGAGAAAAAGATATCCTTGAAATATGGAATATATATATATTTCCCTACTGTAATGATTACAGTAGGGAAAACAACAACAAATTAAACAAAGGAATTGAAAAGTAAATATCAAGAAGGTGCCAAAATATTCTGGAGGCTGTTGAAAAAGCTCAGAAATGGATGAAAGAGTGCTATAAAAGGAATTAGAGATGATAAAGGTGACAAGAAAACAGGAGAAAAAGATATCCTTGAAATATGGAATAATTAATTCGAAAAATTGCTAAATGAAACAAGCAGTGATGATACACAGTAGTAAAAAAAACTGACCAGGCATGCAGTCAGTAATACATATCCATACTTGAAGTAGAAAAAATGATCAAAAGATGTTAATCTCAGCTTTTTGCTTTATGTGGATAATGTTATACTTCTAATAAATCCACTACAAGTCTGCAAAAGTCTCTTACTAAATTGAATAACTATTGTAATAGATACGGTATGAAGATCAGCAATAACACGACAAAGATAATGAAAATAGACAGAAGCATTGAAAATGTAACAGCGTTGTGAATGGAGAACCTGTAGAACGAGTAAAATATTTTAGCTACGGCATGATTTTTAATGAACATGGTAAATTAAATATGGAATAGACAACAGAATCAACAAATCTGGTGTGGTAGGAAGTCAACTGAATAAATTTATATGGATCGAGAGATAAATTAGTCAAAACTCTAAATTAGCGGTATACAGGACAGTGTTCAAACCCATTTTAACTTATGGATCTGAGAGCTGGATTAGAAATTAAAAAAACACTTGACCAAAGATTAGAGACTGCAGATATGAGAGTCCTGAGAAAGATTAGGAGCATGAACAGATGGCATCATTGGCAATATCACATTAAAAATGAGGATATTAGGAAAGAACTTGAGATTGTTAGCATCCAGGAATGTGTTAGCAGAACTAATCTCAGGTAGTATGGTCACTTAAACAGAATGGGAGAGGAAAGATTAGCAAAACAAGTGTTCTCTGCCAGGTCAGCAATAAAAAGAACGAGATATGTGAGCGATCTTCAGTAACTCTGAGCAGTCCCTCAGAGCTCATGCCAGTCCACTTGTCTGATGTTTGCCAGCCAAGATTTTCTTCTTCGTCTTCATTGTCCTCTTCTTCTATTTATCTTTTATAATCAATTAAAGTATCTTATATTATTCATTACGAAGTAGGTGACCAAGATGCGCAGTTTTCCTTCTTTTTATGGTATCTAAAAGTTCACGTGATTTCCCATTTGTTCCAGTACTTCCTGATTGAACGATTTTGCTGTCCATGGGATTTTTAATGTTTATCTGTATAACCACATCTCAAAGGCTTCAAGTTTTTTTATTGATGTTGTCTTCAAGATCCAAGTTTCTGCACCATACAGCAGTACAGACCATACATATCATTTAACAATGCATACTCCAAGCTCTAAATTTAAATTGCAGTTACACAATTTTGATTTCATTGGGAGAAAATTTTTCTTGCGATTTCAGTTCTAACTTTTATTTCCATTTCTGAATTACATTCTTCATTTAACCAGCTCCAAGATATTTAAACTTTGTCACCCTTTCTATTTGTTTTTCTATTTAAAGAAAGTACTGAATTAAGAATTGGTTTCTTGCTTATGAACTGTGAATTTAGTTTTGGTGATATTTTTTTTTAATCCCATTTTTTCACTCTCTTTGTTCACTTGTTCCAGAAGATGTTAGAAGTTTTCTCTGATCTTTCTCCTTCTCTAATCCAGAGTAATTTAATAATAAGGTGTGGCAACTGGCATATGGAAATATGAGTTCTTCATTGCTTCAACTTTGGTATCACCTCTGGGTCTGGCTCCCACTGAAGAGACCTCAATAAAGGTCGAAACCGATCTGGGTAGTGACCCTTCTCATAATGCATAGTATTATACATAGACATGTGCTTTGCATTATGAAATACTAAGGAAAGTGATGAGAACTTAGTCCACCTTTGCCACGTGTTGCCCAAGTTCTAAAGATACGTCAGGCGCAAACTTTGTTTGCTTACACTTGGATAAAGGATTATACTAAATATGTAATTTATAGTTCCAGAAGATTTTGAAGATCCTGAATATTGTCAGCCAGGAGAGCTGTGTCATCAGCATATCAGTTGTTACTGATGATTTCACCTTCCTCTCTTCCTTTTAAGTGTTTTGGAAATATCGCTTCTGAGTATATGTTAAAAAGAGGTGACAGCACACATCCTTTCCTTACTCCTCTTTTGATGTTAATGGAGTCTTTAACAATGTCATCAACTTGAACAGATGCCTTTTGGTTCCAATGTAAGTTTTCAGTGATCATGATATATTTACCATCTAATCCACTTCTTTTTAATAGTGCAATTATTTTAGTATGTTGGACTTTGTCAAATGCTTTCTCGAAGTCGATGAAGCAAATGAATACTTCCTTGTTTTGGTCAATACATTTTTGGAATAAGATTTGAGAACAGAAAAGAGCCTCTCTCTTTACCAAACCGTTTCTAAAGCTGAATTGGGTATCACTGATAGTATCTTCAAATTTTCTGTATAGTCTTTTTTTTTAAATTATTTTCAGAAGCATTTTGAGAACATGACTCATTAGTGGTTTTATCATTAGGCGAACCTAGGCAATCGCCTAGGGGCGCTAAGACTTCGCGGCTTATGTTCGTGTGAGTATGACAAAACATATATAGAGAGACAATGTATAGGGATGCCTAAATTTTCTTTGCCTAGGTGCATCAGATACTCTTGGATCGGCCCTACTCATTAGGCTGATCATTCTATAGTCAATACAAGTTTTTGCATTTGGGTTTTTAGGTAGCATGATGAAGGTCTACTATAACCAGTCTTGATCGATTACGCCTGTATCATAGATCTTATTAAATACCTCTACTAATATAGTAATGTTGTCACCTTCTAATCATCATCATTATGCGTATCAAGGATTTAGGCCTAGCTTGGCCTGTTAGAAGTCATCGTTTAAGAGGACGTTTCCTGGTTTTCTTTTTCCTCATGACTTGTATTTTAAGGCTTGTTTTGGTAATCTTTCTGTTTTCATTCTTTGAACGTGTTCCATCCATTTATGTTTATATTTTTTAATTTTTTCTATTATTGGTTCTTGGTTTAATTCTTTCATAATTTCTTCATTTCTCTTGTGATCAAATAGGGTATACTTGGCAGTTTTTCTCATAAACTTCATTTCTGCTGTTATTAATCTTTGTTTGTCTTTTTGTTTTATTGTCCAGATTTTGCTTCCATACATTAAGACTAGTAGAGCTAATATGATGTATACTTTTAGTCTGGTTTTCTTTTGAACTAGGTTTGGTTTAAATATAGAGTTAATTACACCTGTTATTTTTAAATATTTTGCAATTTTTACGTTTATATCATTTTCATTTTCATATGTGATCATACATCCTAGGTAATTAAATGAATTCACCTGCTCTTCTAAGATCTTGTTATCTATTACTATTTTAGTTTTTGCTGGATCTTGTCCTTTAAAGGCCATAGTTTTTGATTTTTCTGTTGATATTATCATACCATAATCTTTAGCTATCTCATTTAGATCTAAAATAGCTTTCTGTAAGTTATCTTCAGAATTTGTAATTATTATTTGGTCGTCGGCAAAAAGGAGAGTGTTTAAGTTCACTGTAGGAGAAAGTTTAATTCCTTGATGTAAATTTTTATTCCATTTTATTATTATATCATTTAAGTAGATATTAAAAAGAGTTGCTGAGCGGGGACATCCCTGTTTATCTCTCTTGTATATGATAGCTCGTGATTTAACCTTGTTTGTATTTGATTATTTTCATATATACTTGTGATAGCTTTTAGAATATTATTTGGTATTTGTCTTTCTTTTAATATGTTAAATAATATGTTTCTTTTAACTTTGTCAAATGCTTTTTCAAAGTCAATAAATGCAATACGTATTTCTAAATTGTATTCTCTTCTTTTCTCTATTATTAATTTTAGGCAGAAGGCTGGGTCTATACATGATCATCCTTTTCTGAATCCATTCTGTACTTCTAAAATAAAGTTTTCGGAATATTTCATTAGTTTGTTATTTAAGATTCTTCTATATATTTTGTAACAGGAATTTAGTATACTGGTACCTCTATAGTTTTTAGGGTCACCTTCTAATAACTTTACTATTTCTGCTAGTATTCTATCAGGTCCTAAGCGGGTCCTAATTTTAGTTGAGTTCAGTGCACATTCTACCTCTGATCTTAGAATGCATGGACCATCTATCTGTTCATAAGTATTTTCTGGGGTTCTCTGTTACCAATAAAGAGTTCTTCTACATATTTCCCCCATTCTTGTATTTTGTCATCCAGATTTCTTTTGCTTCTTTGATCTTGCCTTGCCTTTAATAATTTTCTGAACCTCTTTATATTTTGTTGGACTATTATTTTTATGTGATCTATTGATCCATGAGAGAAAGAATTTTGTCAATTATCCAATCTTTCTTTCTTACTGCTCTGTCAGGACACAACGTATTGGTACATTTCTCTATGATGACAGATTTTAATTTGTCCCATCAACCTTCATGACATCATCATTCTTGATAACTGCTATATCTTGATTTAGATCTTGACTGAATTTGTTTCTTATCTCTGGGTTTTTTAATTTTCCTAAATCAAATCTTTTTTTGTTGATGTTTCTTAAGCATAGCTTTCAGTCTAAGTTTTAACTCTGTTACCAATAGATTATGATCAGAAGCAATATCTGCACTATAATAGGTTTTTGTACTCTTTATAGAACTTCGAAATCATTGATTAATTAGCAAGCAATCGATTTGTTTTCTGACTGTATTTCCATTATTATCCTGTGATGATCGCCAAGTATATAACCTTCGGGATGGTAGCTTAAACCATGTGTTTGTGATTATTAGCTCCTCTTTTTTGCAGAATTGAATAAGATGGTCTCTCTCTCATTTCAATTTCTTGTTCCCAGTCCATGTTAGCCAACTATATTTCTACCTTTCCCAACTTTAGCATTGAAATCACCCATGATGATAATATCATGTTTTTTTTTATATTTTTCATTAGTTCTTTTAATTGATCATAAAATTCTTAGATCTCGATATCATTCTTGTCAGCAGTAGGGGCATAAACCTGTATAAGATTAATATCTAGTTGTTGACCTTACAGTTTTAATAACATCATCCTATCTAAGTAGGGGATGAAGCTCAGCAATGACTTATTGACATATTTGTTTAATATTATTCCAACTTTTTTGATGGTTGTTTTCACTACTTCCAGAGTGGTACATTGTCATGTCATTAACTTGAGTTTTGCCTGATCCTGGCCACCTAATTTCACTCATTCCTAAAATCCCAATTTTAAGTCTTTTCATTTCCAGGATAGCATTTTTTATAATGTTTAAGTCTTGGCAAGTAACAGATCAATTTGGAGGAAAATTACTAACTTTCAAGTACTATCCTATCCTGTACACCCCCTTGAAGGTACATGTCAGGAATTTGATGATGATGATGACAAAAGAAGCCAACAATACAATTAAAAAATTTTGCAAAAGAAAACAAAAGTCATGTCATTTAAAGGTCAAGATCATGTTAGATCAAAAATATTCATAGAACAGATGATAGTGTAATTATTTAGGCTGCATATTAGTCTATCTAAAAGATAAAGATATAGATGAAAAAATTTTTAAAAAAATCAGAAAATCTCTGTCACTATTAAAAGGACAGTGAGGGAAAAAAAAAAAATGAGAAACTCAACTTAAGCTGCTCACACTCTATTATATGGTTCAGAAATATAGACTGTTAAAAAGGAGGATGAAAGCAAAATAAATGCAATCAACAGAAATGAGATTTTTAAGAACAATTAACGGATGCACAAAATTGGACCATATAAAAAATGAAGACATTAGAACAGAGAGGTTTTTTAATTTTTATTTTTTTATGTTGGGCCGATACACAGGTATAGTACATTAGTACCGTGTATGGGTGGTGGGTTGGGAAAGGAGGAATTTGTTTACATTTGATTTGAATGACTTCAAATTGTATTTGTTGGGAAACACAGCAGGTGGGAGACTGTTCCACAGTGCAGCAGTTGCAGGGATGAAGGAAGAGGCAAAGAAATTTGTTCTGTTTGTTTCTAGGTGTACTGTGAAGGGATGAAAGCAAAATAAATAGATGTTGTGCAGTAACTGCACGTGTTCCAATGAGCTTAGTACTGAGCGGGGGAATTATTGATGTTATTTCGGATGAGTTTCCCATGCAAATATTTGTAGAATATACTTACTGCAAAGTCTGTGTGAAAGTGGGGGGGGGGGAGTTGGTAAGGGATGGATCATTGATATTTCTAATTGCCCTCCTCTGTATTGAGTCAAGCATTTTGAGAGAGCTTTCACGGGCCCCACCCCATATGTGGGAGCAGTATTCAATAGTTGGATTTGTGACTTGTATAATGTTAGTAGCTGTTCGGGGGTGAAGTAACATCTTGAGCGGAAGATAAATCCTAGTTTTTTTGAGGCTGAGGATGCAATGTTTGAGATATGTTTGTGCCAGGAGAGGTTTGATGTGAGGGTGATTCCAAGGAGCGAGATCTCAGGCTGTCTGGAAATTTGGGTATTGTTGAAAAGGATACTGGGAAAAAGTTGTTCTTTTTTATGGAAAATAGTACAGAACTGGGTTTTGTTGACGTTGAAATTTATGAGGTTATCCGAACCCCATTGTAGGATGGCTTGGAGATCAGAGTTCAGGGTTGTGGTGGTTGATGTTCTTTAGGATAAGGTGAGTTGTGTAGGGTAAGGCTTGTCAAATGCAAGCGAAGAGTGTAGTGTGCTGTCATCTGCAAAACTGTGTATTGGGTTGGAGGTCAATTGCAGTAGGTCATTGATGTATAGCAGGAACAGAGTTGGTGAGAGGACAGAACCCTGTGAGACCCCAGCATTAATTGAGTGGTGCGAGGATAAGGAGCCATCCACCATCACACACACAGTGTGCGTCCAGACAGAAAACTGGCAATCCACCTACAGAAGTCCTGGGTCAGACCGAATGATGGTAGTTTGCCTAGTAGGCCTTTGTGCCAGACTCGGTCAAAGGCTTTGGAGATATCTAGTGCAACCACTTGAGATCTGCCAAACCTCTCCATAGCATTTGTCCAGAGGTGAGTGACATATGCGAGTAGATCTCCTGTTGATCAGCAGTGGCGGAATCCATACTGATGGTCATTTATTTGGTGAGTGTCTTCAAGATAGTGTAGGAGGTGGGGATTGATGATTTTTTCCATTACCTTTGACAGGACCGAGGTAAGCGAGATTAGGACGGTAATTGGATGGCAGTGACTTCTCACCCTTCTTGGGAATGGGACGAATATAGGCCAATTTCCAGTTTGTGGGATAGATTACAGTGGAGGAGGAGAGTGTATATAGGTGACATAGGATGGGGTCAGTTTTGGAGAACATTTGAGGGAATGACATTAGACCAGGAGACTTTTTTGTGTCTAATTGGGACAGTATTTTTCTGATTTCATCCTGGCAAAAGGAAATAGGGAGAATTGTATTTTGGGTGTGTGGAATGGTTGGGGGACATTTACCATCATGAGTTATGCATGCATTTGAAACAAAGTATGAGGCCAGAAGATTAGCTTTTTCTGTGGGTGATGAGGCAGTAGAGCCATCAGGGTATGATGGGGTGGGAATAGTGTTGGACAGAAGTTGCGGCCAAATGCTTTGGCAAGAGACCAAAAGGCTCGGTTGCCGTTTGGACAGGCTGCTAGTTTCCTGCTTTTTGCTCTTTCGAACTCTGTTTTGGAAGCGTTGAATGATTTTTTTGCACCTATTACGGGCTTCGGTGAAAACTTTGAGGGAGGATGAGGTTCTTGATTTCAGCCAGTTGTGGTATGTCTGGTGTTTCATCTCTACAGCCTTGGCACATCTTTTGGAGAACCAGGGTTTCATTAGGGAATGGCAGTTAGAGTGTTGTGTGGAATGTACGTATTCATGCCGATGAGGATTACTTTGGTAATAAGCTCGGTGCATATGTTTGGGTTGGAAGGCCGGAAGCAATAGTCCAACCATGGGAATGTGGCATAGAAGTTGCAGAGGCTGTCCCACTTAGCACTGTTATAGTGCCAAACTACTCTTGTAGTTTGACACAACATTTACACAGACACTCTACTGAGTGTCTGTGTAAACGTTGTTGCATGGGGGAGGAGATGAGCACTAGGTTGTGGTCAGAATTGCCCAGGGGCTTACTACTTTCACTACTTGTGTATTTGGAGGGATCATTGGTAAGGAAGAGATCTAGGGTGTTTGGGGAGTGGTTTGGGTTATCTTGTATTCTGGTTGGCATCTGGACAAGTTGTGTAAGGTCGTTGGTGATGGCATATGTTTCTGCATCTCTGCCTGCAAGATCTGTACAACTGGAGGAGGAAAGCCAACTGGTGTTGCGGACGTTAAAATCTCCTAGAAGTATGATTTCACTGTTGGGAAAGTGGGATTGGAGAAAGTCGACTTTTAGGGAGAGGAAATTAAAGAGCTCAGGGTGGTTGGTTGCGTTGGGGGAGCGATAGAGGCAGCAGATGAATTGAACTGAGTGGGGAAGGGATATTTTCAACCAAAGAAGGTCAAAGTTGGGTGATTCTAGGTTAGGTGCTCTCTGGCAAGGTATGTCTGAGCAGATGTATGTGCAGACACCACCCTTGGGGCGAAAGTTGTTGAAGAGTGAGTAGTAATTTACAACATAAATAAAAAGATCAAGGAATATAGGGAATAATGGAAAGAACATTTATTTAATATCGAAAGATATAAGCTACCAAAAGAAGTAGGTTAATATATACCAAAGAGAAGGGGAAAAGGAGAGAGAAAGACCAACTGTAAAATCAAAAGACCAAGGACAACAAGGATTAGGCAAATGCCTAATCCTTGTTGAGAAGGAGAAAAAGTAAAAACAACATTAATTTTTATTACTGAAATGGCCTGTGATAATTACACATATCCTTCCATTTTCTCAAGTCTACAGCTACTTGCCAGCTGACAAAATGTACTCATGAGTGAGTGGGTAAGTGTATATTTATTGAGCTCTGTGGAGAGCCAACCACACCTTAAGTAGAAGGCATTGGTAAAAATACAAGGATTAACTTAAATCTCCAAGAACCTTGTTCAAAAAAAGGATTCACACCAAGAAAATAAAAGAAAAGGACTTGACAATATACATCACTTAAATAATTTAGACCATGTCATTGCCTATACTGAAGGATCATCTGATGGAGCACTCAACTAATGAGGGAGCAGGGGTTTTTCTAACCCTGCCTGGAGGCGAGGAAACCCAAATCAAAACCACAGCTGACAAAATAGCTTCAAACTTCACTTGTGAATTAGCAGCCATACAAGCAGCTCTCATATTCTATCTCTCTAATCCAGTAATATAAATTAAAGATACCAAGAAATTATATACTTTGTTTAATTCTTTATCCAAGTCTAAGCAAACAAGTTTGCACTTAAACTATTTTCACGACTGCAGCAACTCATGAAAAGAAGCTAATGACCTCACATCACTTGCCTTAGTATCCCAGAATGCAAAGCACATCTCCTTGCAGACGTGTATAATGCTATGCATTATGGGAAAGGTTTTGACCTTTATTGAGGTCTCATCAGTGGGAGCCAGAGGTGATACCAAGGTGCTTTGCATTATGGGATACCGATATGGGATCTTTAATTTATAGTATAACCAAGTGGAAGAACTTCCAAGTATTTTAATAATGAGGTGTGACACCTTTTGGCTACTCATATATGAAAATATGACTTCTGCATTATTTCAACCTGTGGCTCACCTCTAGGTCTGGCTGCTAAGGTTGAAGTAATGCAGAAGTCATCTTTTCATATACGAGTTGTCAAAAGGTATTGCACCTTATTATTAAAATACTCTGGATTAGAGAAAGTTGTTGGAAATATTTCCACTTGGTTGTAATGTAAATTAAAGATACCAAACCATCTACAGTGACTCAAAATCTGCACTTGAGGCATTAAAAAAATGGATAAACATACTCACACAGGAAATTCATGAACAACTAACAATTTTAAATTTGAAAAATAAAAACTGTGCACTGCAATGGATACCAGCCCATGTAAATATTAAAGGAAATGAGGGAGCAGACAGACTAGCCAAAGAAGCAAGATACTTACTTCAAAAATTACATCCGCTATCACTGATTAATTCTAACTCTGTCGCAAAAATAAGATTGGTAAAAGAAATGATCAAGAAGAAGAATGAAAATGAAGACATAACCACACTCATCACCAGACTAAGGACATGACATTTTAAAGGCATGAAAACTCATCTGGACGGTACTAAAAGCTATGAAATATACAAGGACTGTCTAAGAGTCGAACTAACACCTGTCTATATCTGTTCTTGTCTAACAATTGCTACTGCTCTACAGAAAATTGACAATAACCCTATAGAAAAGCTCTACTCCATCAAAGTTCAACAGATTGCTAAAGCAGTTTTACAGGCCCACTCTCATATCTAGAAGCTCTTCAATGGACACAACAACAACAACAACAATGCCAAAAAAAAAATGAACTAGAACAGCGTCTTATGAGCAACTCATTTTCACGAGTAGTGGCTTTTGTAGTTGTAATCCATCTTTATATATGCACGTAAATTATCACATAAACGTTTATTATTATTAGTAGTAGTAGTAGTATTCTCTTTTATTGATACTATTAACATCATATTGGAGGTTTACTAGAGTATTGACAGCACTAGGAAAGGATTAAAAACTAATTTTAATGCTTCCAATATTTTGTCTCAGTCACTCAGGCATCTTCATGGAGTACAAATAACACTTGTAACATAAACACAACACTTAATGACACACATGGATACTATGAATAGTTTCTTCAGGAATCACACACTGTATTGAAATAAGTATTATGATAGCTCTATTTTAGAATGGACAGTATTGATAGGTATGTTCATTATCATGCACAATGCCTAACAGATATACTCCTACTGTTAATACATCTATATACTGTCAGTGCCATTTGGACTCGCTGGAGGTGTCATAATAATAATGATAAAAAAACTTATTAAATAAATAAATAAAAGTAACACAAAGGGTTCTTAAAAGAGTAGTATGGAAATCTTGTAGTTCAGTATGAAATCATTTAAGCAGAAATACAAAGAGTCCACAGGAATTCAGATTAATAGGATTCTACATAAAGAACTACAAAGTCATAATTTCTAAAGAAAGGAATCTATACACTAGCCAAACATAACTTTGTCAATGAACAGTAAAGACTAGATTGATATAAAGAACATTGTGACAGATCTGTAGTGCTTGAAATTATTGAGATAGAATGAAAAATCTGGGGAATCATTTATACCTGAGATGAACATCCAAACAGTGGAGGTGTACTTTTTTTGGAGATGGTTTTACTGGTGTGGACTCACACCTATGATTGTAACTGGAAGGTTAAATGCTGATGGATATGCATATGCAATACTACTTGATAATGTAATGTTTCCTAAATTTTGGCAGTTTTATGGTATATCATACTACAGGTTTGTGTGAGGAAAATGTGGGAAAACTTGACTGCGCTGCAGTCTCCCCCCCCCCAGTAAGTACAGTAGGCCTGCCGTATCTGCGGAGTTTGGTTCCATCGTCTGCTGTGAATACCTGAAACCGCGGATAGTAGCAAACCACTAGTAAGACCCAGATTTTTGCACATATATAGCAAAATTGAAGCAGGAAATTATTAGTAAATTGACTTAGTCTCACTCACTAGGACTGTAGGGTTCTTTAGTGAATATGTTATGTAGTTAATATATAATGTATACACTAAATTGTATGGCTAAATAAATAATAATAAAAAGAGTTATTTTTTATTAAATGAGGTAATTTCTAGACTACCACTTCACCCATACTATCCAGGGATGCTATCTACCAATTTGGGCACACATTCCATTGCTCCTCGATAATAATATTACATATTTATTTAAAATTATCATGAAACAGTTTTTACGTCTTTAGAATCTACTAGGAGTAATGAAATGTGTGCCCAAATATGGTAGAAAACACCCCTGAGTTGTACGGGTGAAATGGCAAACCAGAAAAATTGCCTCATTCAGTAAAACTTCATCTTTAGATAAATAAAATTTAACCCACATAATAATTATGTAGAACGAAATGAGAAAATATGCTAATAAAAATGTAAGTGTTAATAAAATCTTAACATTTTTATTCTTATTAGGAGGAATCAACTGAGATCAGCACATCTTGTTGTGTTCAGCTACATATTTATTCATCTTCCGAATCTTTGGCAGTCGGCTGCTTGCTTGCTTGCTTGCCTACTGAGCAAATGATGTGGATGACTGAGGATCATCGATAGCAGAAGCTTTGTCGACTTTTTTAAAAAACATTGTTATTGGAAGTTGCTGTTTTGTCTCTTCAATTCAGTAAACAGGTTCTGCAAAAGTTCCAAAGCTTCTGTTATTGTGCAAGTAATTTTTATGCTGTGCTCCATCATTGAATCATAATCCATTATCTGTTCCTTTAATCATTGAGCCGTTCAAAATATCGTGGCAAATTTTTCGAGTGTCCACGCTGGTGGTTCTTGTTCACTTTCATCGTCATCTTCTGTAGAAGATTTTGCAAGATCTTTCAACTCCTCATTAGTGAGCACCTCATGGTGTCCATCTATGTAATGATTCAGTTCTTCTGTAGAAGATTTTGCAAGATCTTTCAACTCCTCGTTAGTGAGCACCTCATGGTGTCCATCTATGTAATGATTCAATTCTTCTTCTGTCATATCGTCAAATCCCTCTCCACTTATTTTCCGTGCTGTGTTAATTATCATTGTTATCTGTGAGTTAATATCAGGGGCATCTTGGGAATTATGAATGGCATCACTCCACAAATTCTTCCAACATGCAGTTACCATTTCTGGTTTCAATTCATCCATTACCCCCTTGATGAATACAATTGCATCTGCAATTGTATTCATTTGTAATTGTGATTTCCAGCATTCTATGACTCCAACATCAGCAGAATCCTCAACTATTGCACGAATCATATCAAAAATCTGCCGCGCATATGAGGCTTTGAAGCATCTAATGACACCTTGATCGAGTGGCTGAAGCAATGAGGTCATATTAAGTGGGAAGAAAACCACCTGAACATTTTTATCTTCGGTGACTAGTGACTCAGGTTGCCCTGGAGTGTTGTCTATTATCGATAAAACTTTAAATGGTAATCCTTTCCTCTCCAAGAATTTTATCACCTCTGGAATAAAACATCAATGGAACCATTCAGTAAATAACACGGCAGTGACCCATGCTTTCTGATTTGATTGCCAAAAAACAGGCAGATAACTTTTGTTTTTGTTTTTAAGGGCACATGGATTCTGTGCTCGGTAAACGAGGCCAGGTTTAATTATATGATCAGCTGCGTTGCCACAAAGTACCAGTGTCAATCTGTCCTTAAATGCTTTAAAGCTGCCTGGTGCTTGCTTCACAGTTTTATGGATGTAGGTCTGTTGACCCATTTTCTTCCAAATGAGGCTGGTTTCATCACAATGAAAAACTTGCTTAGGATAATAATCTTTCTCTGTAATAATTTTTTTAAAATTCTGCTGGGAACAATGCAGCAATTTCTCATCAGGCAATGCAGATTCTCCCATAATTTTTATGTTTTTTAGATTAAACCTAGTTTTGAATCTATGCAACCAGCCCTTGCTTGCTGTAAATTACTTTTCTTCCTCTTCTGTTTCATCTTGCAGCCGCATGTCTTCATATAGGATCAGTGCTTTTTGTCGTAACGTGTTACCATCAATAAGAATACTTTTCTTGTCACATCTTCCACCCACAAATTCAAAGCTTTCTCTACCTTGAGTAAACACCTTATCATGCACTTTACCCATAACTTTTGCAGATTTGGGCACAATGGAAAGACTAGCACGAATTTTTTCTTTGTTCTTCAACACTTCACATATCAAAAATTCGTTTTTATTATAGTTCTTGGCAATGGTTGCAATTGACTTTTTCTACTTCAGTCATATTGATAATCTTTGATTTTTCACTAATACTGAGCACTTCACGTCTTCTCTTCGATTTTGAAGCCATTCTTAAATTTTGCACAGTTTATTTGCTTGAATTTAATTGCAATTACAGACAATTCACTGCTTTCTTCGACAACACGCACATTTAAGTCCACGTGCCTAGCAAAACAAGCGTGTTTTGACAAGTTTTCAGCCTGTGTGTATGCATGTTTAACCCTTTAACTGCTGACTTTATATTCTACTGACATTGTCCCATGTGCTGAATTAATTTTGCAAAAAATTTATAAATAAAATCGATTAAAATTCTTACTGAAGTAAGAAGTCTGGACGTCATCATACATTCTTGATATACACTTGTTCACTCACAGAAATGGCAATAATAGTGTTTTATAAAATTTACATAATCAAGGGGTGTCCACTTTATTATGCAAATTACACACATTAATTTATGTAGAATCACCAGGATCTTCTTCATCTGAAGTACACAATTCACTTAACTCGGACAATTCTTCTCCCAACTCATTTGTTGTTAACAATTCATCAATTTGATCATCAGTAAGATAACACGGATATTACTGGTAGACGCCATATTGTGACATCCCGGAAATCCCGCAGTCACGTGGTTTATGCATCTTGCTGCATATTATTATTCGTGACACCTCCAAGGAGTCCGAAGACTCATCGCTGGAGGACACCTACTGTACAACTCTTAGTCTCCACCCGAACCTCTATTACCAATCATTAATGCCATCTACCCCCTCCACCACAACTAGTATTTTTTTGTCTGTAATTTGCGTGTGTTCTGAAGGGCCAATTTATCTGTATGTGGGCTGAAAAACCCAAGTTTCCAGGAGGGAAAAACCCTGCTACCTCCAGTTGAGATTGGCTAACTCACCTTCGATTGAAAAAGTCCATATATAAAGATTCCTCCCGTTACGATGAGAATCAAACTTAGGCCTTTTCCAATCGAAGGGCACAATGTACCGTCGTTCTTGCAATTGCGCTATGGTGGCGCTTAATATGATTAGTTGCACCAGTTCAGATGTCATACAAGGATAGAAACCCAAGTCAAATAAACTTCAATTGGTTGGCAATAGATGGAGAAACCTACCCACGTAGTTTGAATATCTTATGATGATTCTTTCTATACTAAAAAAATTGTCTGAATATGGGAGGCATGCCAACCGTTCAAATCGAGTTAACTCAATCGTAGCAAGGTCGCCATTTTTTTACACGCTCAAGTTAACTCGACCATTGCGCGCTTTATTTGAACCACATATAAGTGAAACCGTGGATACCCGGGGGGCTACTGTACTTTGAGACAAAGTAAAATGGGAAGCGTAGGCCCATGCAGGTTGGAGAGCAGAGATGCAACCTGAAGCTGTGTAAATGCAGCTTTACAATAAAAAGTTTTTCTGTTAATTATTTTTACATAATATGTTTACTGTTTAATGTTGTATATTGTACTAGTTCTTTATTATGATATCTGCTGTGTGTTCAGTTTCCAGTTTTTTTTCAGCATCACTTGAGATAACGTAAGTGTCATCCTTGCAAGTTCCAATTATACTGTTTTTGAGAAAGAGTGATTTGACATTACATGTAAGAAACTTCTTCTAGTGGTTGACTTTTATCTTAGTCATCAGAATAAATTTATTAAAATAGGAGATTGAAACAACATCTAAATGTGGAGTTCATCTCATTTTCACTTTCAGGGATAAATTTCATATGTTGATGAGATAGTTTTTATTAGTGTGAGGATGGGTGGCTAATTTCTTAAAAATTTATTTTATATATATGATGGAACCCAATCTCTATATATAATATGTATGAATATTGGATTCAAGGCAATATCATGGAAGATTTCATTTACCTAACTCCTACAAAAAAAAAGAAAAAAAGATGATTTTGGTGTTTCATTGGGTCTTTTCTTAGAATAACTAGTATTTTATAGTAAACTAGCTTGATACCCATGCTTCGCTACGGTATTTAACTACTATAAATCCATTTTGACTCCAATAAACTTTCCTCTGATTGCAATGAACAATTTAAATTTAGCACAACTACCCCATGTCAGGCAACACCCTGTAATTATTAATTGTTATGATTCCATTGAATGACATGACCAACACCACATTCATGTTCAGGTTGAAATTCCATTTAATTTGATATCTCACATATTATCTTTAGACATTAGTACATAGAATTTGAAATTTATAGATGTTTGTTATTATTATTATTACCGCTGTGCTTAAGGATCAAAGCTGTAAAACTGAGAGGAGACCTGCACATAGCCTTTAAAGGAATGCGGAGAACCGACCAGGGCTTCAGAACTAATGTCCAATCCTCACCTTCTCGTGGTGCACCCTGTTGGGTATCTACCTGGATACTGAACGAACGAGGATGGGCTGGTAATTTGGGATTTAGCTCACCAAATTGTATTCCTATTGGTTAAATCAAAATACAAAATGATGGTACAACATGACAAAATTTCATGCCGTCTGGGCTTCGCCATGTTAAACAAGGCCCCCGTTGTTTTTTGCCAGGGAACCAGGACGAACAGCGAAAAGTCAGCTACTGGAACAAATCTGAAAACACACCCCAACACAACATCACCAGAGTTAAACATCGGTACTATCAACATAAGAAGCCTGAATGGCAAAGAAATGGAGCTAGTGGAGGAATTAGATAAGTACCAGATCAACATAATAGGGGTGACTGAAACAAAAAAGACAAAAACTGGTGAGATATTTCTGAGCAATAAATACAAAATGTTATATTCAGGCAATGACAATCAAGGAAAAGAAGGAGTAGCCATAGTATTCAACAGAAAATACGAGGTTCATCTTCTTGAATGGCAGGCAGTGTCAAGTAGAGTGATTTGGGCAAATATCAGAATGGGGAACTGAAAAACGAGATTTTTTTGTGCCTATGGTCCCACAGAAGGTTTTACTAAGGTAGAAGTGGAGGAATTTTTTGAGGCTCTAGAGAAAGCTACTGACACAATGAAAAAGGAAAAGTTGGTCCTTGTTGGGGATCTAAATGGCAGAGTGGGAAGTGAGTGTCAGACATACAAAAATGTTTTGAGAAAATTTGGAGAAAAGAACAAAGCTAATAATAATGGCAAATACCTGTTGGATTTCTGCTCAGGACATGGACTGGTTATTACTAACACCATGTTCCAACATAAAAATGTGCACAAATTCACATGGAGAGAAGAGGCAAGGAATAAGAAAAGTCTTATTGACTATGTTATTGTTAATCATGATGTTTTCTTCCTGTTGCAGGACACCAGAGTGTACAGAGAATTTGAAATTGGAAGTGATCACTATTTAGTCTTGAGCAGGATAAAATTGAATTTCATATTGAAAAGAATAACATGTAAGAAAGTTTTAAAGCGAATAAAAGTTGAGCAGCTCTCAGATGTAAACTGTAGACTAAAATACACAAAGATTATTGAAGGAAAAATGAAAGAGTTTGAGAACAGGAACCAAACCTTGAAGATTCAGTGGCAAGCCTTGAAGAAAACCCTGATTGATTCAGCTAGAGAGGCATGTGGTGAAGTTGTCTGCAAGAATAGAAAAATTAGAACTCCATGGTGGGCACAGGAAGTTAAAGAGGCAGTGAAGGAAAAGAAGAAAGCATATCAAAAGTTCCTGGCAAATAAGTCAGCTTGTGCTCTTAGAGAATACAGAGACAAATGTAAGAAAGCTAAACAGTGTGTAAAACTAACTAAACAAAAGTCATGGGAGGACTTTGGAAAGAACATAGAAAATAAATATCAAGAAGGAGGCAAAATATTCTGGAGGTGGTTGAAGAAGCTTAGGAATGGAGGAAAGAGTGCTGTAAAAGGAGTTAGAGATGATAAAGGTGACATGAAAACGGGAGAAAAAGATATCCTTGAAGTATGGAGTAATTACGTTGAAAATTTGCTAAATGAAACAAGCAGTGACGACAGCACAGTGATAAAAAGCACTGACCAGGCATGCTGTTAGGAATACGTATCCATACTTGAAGTAGAAAAAGCCATCAAAGGCTTGAAATGTGGAAAGGCAGCAGGAGTAGATGATATTCGACCAGAAATGCTGAAGTATGGTGGTATAAAAGTCTTACAGTAGCTGCACTGCATAATTCAGAATGCCTGGACAGAGGGACAAATTCCCGATGATTGGAGTAGAGCTCTCATAGTACCCATATATAAAATGGGAAATAAAATTGAATGTGAGAATTATAGAGGTATATCCCTACTGAGTGTTCCTGGTAAGATATATGCAAGTATACTTGAGAAACAGTTGAGAAGAATTGTGGAAGAAAAGCTTGGTGAAGAACAAGCTGTATTCAGGTCAAATAGAGGCTGTCAGGATCAGATCTTCACTTTACGACAAATAGTTGAGAAATCATGGTAATATAACAAAGATCTGTATTTAAGTTTTGTCGATTTGGAAAAGGCATATGACAAGGTGCCAAGAGAGAAGCTATTCAATACGCTACAGTTATATGGTCAATGGGGCATTATATCAAGCAATACTTAGTCTTTATTTGAGTTGTAAGTCAGCAGTTAGAATTGAAGTACAGGAAGATGGTTTAATGTTAAATCTGGTGTGAGACAAGGATGTACATTATCCCCTCTGCTTTCATTATCTATATGGATCACATTATGAAGGAAAGTGGTATTAAACATGATATCAAAATTGGAGATGTTAATGTCAGCTGTTTGCTTTATGCAGATCACGTTATATACTTCTAAATAAATCCGCTACAAGTCTGCAAGATTCTCTGACTAAATTGAATAACTGTTGTAATAGATATGGTATGAAGGTCGGCAATAAAAAGACAAAGACAATGAAAATAGGCAGAATCATTGAAAATGTCAATTGTGTTGTGAATGGAGAACCTGTGAAACAAGTAAAACATTTCAGTTACTTAGGCATGATTTTTACTGAAGATGGTAAATTAAATATAGAAATAGACAACAGAATCAGCAAAGCTGGTATGGTGGGAAGTCAACTGAATAAATTCATATGGAATAAGAGAGAAATTCGTCGGAACACTAAATTAGCTGTATACAAGACAGTGTTCAAACTAGTTTTAACTTATGGATCTGAGAGCTGGGTCAGAAGTAAAACACTTGACCAAAGACTAGAGACCACAGATATGAGAGTCCTGAGAAAGATTATAGGCGTGAACAGATGGCATCAATGGCAATATCATATTAAAAACGAGGATATTAGGAAAGAACTTGACATTGTCAGCATCCAGGAATGCATTAGCAGAGCTAATCTCAGGTGGTATGGTTACTTAAACAGAATGGGCGAGGAAAGATTAGCAAAGCAAGTGTTATCTGCCAAGTTGGCTGGAAAACGACCCAGTGGAAGACCAAGATATAGGTGGATTGATACGGTACAAAGTGCCTTAGACAATAGAAATATAAGATCTGGTAATGTTGGAGTCTTGACAAGTAACAGACTGATTTGGAGGAAAATTGTAGATAGGAAGTTAGTAATGATGTAAATTTTTCAAGTAATACTATCATATCCTGTACACCCCGTTGAGAGTACATGGCAGGAATTTGATGATGATGATGATTATCATCATCATCATCATCACCACTACCACCCCAATACCTCATGGAGTCAAAGACTCATCTGGAAGGTCCTTTTATCACACACAGCTCATCATACCATGTTTTAAACACATTCAAACTCTTTGCAGACACCACATTCTCAGGCAAGGCATTCCAATCATTCACAACTCTGCAGAAAAAAAAACCTGCCTCTCACTCCCCTACTCACACTCTTTATACAGGTTCCAGGGACGACCTCTGGTTCTCCCCTGATCTCTCACTATTCTCTGTAAAACTTTTCCAGCATTGATCCTATAACAACCCCTTACCAACTTGTAGGTCTCTATCATATCTCTCCTCTTCCTTCTCTCCACTAGACTCTGCAAATTACATCTTCTCAATCTTTTCTCATACTCGACATTCCAGAGGTCAGAAACTACCTTAGTCAGTCACTTGAAGACCCTTTCCAACATCTCTTCATCCTTCTGAAAACCCGGTGACCAAATCTGGACACAATAGTCCTTGTGTGACCTAATCATAGCCTTATACAATGGAACAAGAATCTCCCTACTTCTACATGTCAGTGTCCTCCGCATCATTCTCAGAAGCCTTTGTGTTGTCTTCACAATTTTGGCGATGTGTCCCCTAAATTTTAGATCCTTATCCACTATCACCCCCAGATCTCTTATTTCCTCTACTCGCAACAATATATTCTCACCAAGCATAAATTCTGCTTCCCATCTTTGTTTTCCAAATTTTAAAACCTTACATTTTGCAACATTGAATTCACATCCTCATGTCTGTGCCCAATCACTCAATCTATTCAAGTCTTCCTGTAAGGCCACAGCATCTTCACTGCACTTCATGGTTCATCCCAACTTTGCATCATCTGCAAACAACTGAACATCTCCATCCAAATCTTCACCTATATCATTAATATTCAAGTTAAACTGTAATGGACCTTAAACAGACCCCTAAGGCACTCCACTAGTGAGTTTCCTTTTCCTGGATATTGCCCCCCCCCCCCCATACACAACTTGTTGATACCTATCAGATAGCCAGTCTCCAATCCAATGCACCAATCTAATATCCAACCCCATCTGCTCTAGTTTAACTGTCAACCTATCATGAGGTACTTTATCAGAAGCCTTTGCAAAATCCAAGTATATTACTCTGTATCCTTTTCCTCTGTCCAAGGAAACAGTCATTTTAATGTAATAAGTAAGTAGATTACTAAAACATGACCTTCCTTTAGCAAATCCATGCTGTCCATCAAAGATACTACCATTGTTATCAACCCAACTCTGGATCCTAGTTCTCACAAGCTTCTCCAACAACTTAACCACAACACCTGACACACAGATAGGCCTATAGTTTGATGCTTGAGTTCGATTACCTCCTTTATGGAGTGGCACAATCTTGCCCTCCTTAGGAACTTGACCGAGTGCAAGACTCGTATTAAAAAAATATGTCAACTTTCTGGCACATTCATTCAGAATACGTGGTGATATATTTTCAAGTCCCACAGCCTTATTAACATTTTGTTTACTCAACTTCCTACACACATCTTGCTCACCTACAGTCAGTCTCTCCTCCCCATCATCAACTGCTCTCAATCCCTCCATGAAGTCACATTCACAGGATTGAAAGATCTTTATGAACTGTTCATTAAGTATCTCCACCACACATCCTGCATCAGCTGTCTTTATACCATTTTCTCCAATCAATGTCATCCTTCCATATTATTCTTTCATTTGCTGGCTACATATCGAAAGAATTCCTTAGGATTCTTTTTGGCTTCATTAGCCAACTACTGTTCATACCTGTCTTTAGCTACCCTCACCAACCAAGTCACCCTCCTTGCTTGGTCTTTGTAGAACTCATGGAATTGGTTATTTCCACTTCTCTTATGCTGCCTCCACAATGCCCCTTTTATCTGTATCGCATACTTAATCTCTTTATTCATCCATCTCACACCCTCATATCATCCTCTTCTAACCATTATTTAAAAACAATCACATTATAAGACTTCTGGGTATATAACATTTTTTGTTTTATAAATTGTTATTTTTGTTTTCTGAATTGGGTTTGTGATATGATAGCATAGTACCCATGCTTTGCGAAGGGGTGTTTGCAAAAGTAAATGAAAACTAATAAAGAAAAAGTATATATAGTTTAAATAAATAAAACAAGTAGGTACCTCAGAGTACAGGTTTATTGCAAAATTTTCAGATTTGCATAGCTCCAAGAAAAGCAAGAGTGTTTGTGAGGGGGTTGCAGATCTTCTCAGCCAAATAAAGTATGTTTATCTAGAAAAAAGATTAAGTGAAATTCAAAATATAAGATTTGTTGAAATAAAAAAGAGAAGATTGCAGTGAAAAAAAAACACAAAAAATACATACAGCCTTTTTTCCCCTACTTAAGGACCTCTTTGTAGACAACATTGCTGGTTCTCCCCTCAGGTGCTAGGATCACTAAGCTGTTGGGTGAGGTCACTCAGGAGCAGGCCATGTAGAACAGCCCATATGAGAAGTAGTCCTCCCTCAGTGACTGCCCCTGGGACTTGTTAATGGTCATAGCAAAGCAGACCTTGAAAGGGAACTGCAGCCTCTTGAACTCGAAGGGGGTACTCTGATGGTATGCGTGGTATGAACACCGACTTCCCGCCCCACCTCCGAGTGCAGCCAGTGAACACCATGGCCTTGAGGACGTTTCTGTGAAGGGCCTTCACTCGCAGCCTGGTACTATTGCAAAGTGTGGCTGGGTTGCAGTTCCCTCAGCAACATCACTGGAGCCCCCACATTGAGGAGAAGCTTGTAGGGTGAGAAGCCATGTAATTGAGGGTGTTGAGGAACTCCACCAGGTAGCGGACTATGTCATCTATTTGCACCACCGAGTCCACAGACCTGTACTCCATTTCTGCCCCTTTGAACGAATTAAGTAGAGGGTCATTAATGACGGCAGCCTTGTCATTCTTGGGGATTAGAATGGCATGCTCGCTTTTGGGAATGTGGGATGGAGGACACCATTCGCAGTCTTCAGCTCTGAAAAGAACGTTGGGCCTCAAACCTCATGTAGCAGCAGGTGGAGATGATAACACTCGGTGTTGTTTGGATGGATGGATGGATGGTGTACACCCTTCCCATCGCGTGGTCCTTCTTCGCTCCTGGCCTGCCATCGACATCCTTCCCTTGCTTACTTCTCGTGAAATTGTTATTCTTCCACACAAAAAAAGAAGGTACCTCAGAGTACAGGAGGTTTATTGCAAAATCGTCAGATTTGCATAGCCCGAAGAAAACCAAGAGTGTTGGCTGAGGAAGGTTGCTGAGCTTCTCTGCCAAGTTGTTGGAGGTGAAGTGCACACACACTGATCATTCTCGAGGTGAACAGTAAGGTGTAAGACAGTGGGATTCCTCTCATGAATGGGGAATGCCAAGATCCTTTAAACCACCTCGGAGCTGCTGATGTACTGCCTGCTCTCGTACAACTTCACCTCATCCCTCTCATTCTCCAGGGCAAAAGCCGCCTGATCACTCCCCTTATTCATTTACTTGCAAATGGACTTGACAGAGTTGCATAATTTCACATTGATATCAGCATCGAAAATTCGTGACAGGACAGGGTTGTGGGGCACTACCCAGTGGTGTACAGCTCTATCCTCTGATATTGCAGTTATCCATCATCTCCTTTCTGAGTGCCCTTGAGAATTGGCCAGGGGGTACATCTTGCTGCCTCCTTTCATGCTGGGAAAATTGTGGTTCAAGTTACTGCAAGGCTCATGAATCATTTTGGCCTTGACAGTGTTGTGGAGGAGAGGGTATTGTTTAGGGTCAGATATTTCGGCACAGATGACCTTGTCGATCATGTCAGGGAAGCTGTGCTGCTCTAACCACAGCAAGATGTGGATGTGAGGGAGACCCTACTTTTGCCACTCCACAGAGTACATGAAGCATTGCACTCCCCCAAACAGAGACTGCCCTTGTTCAAGAAAGCCATCATGTTCTTCACCTTAAGATGGAACACCTAACAGTAATGTCATGACAATCGTGGGGCTTTTGCCCAGGCAGCGGACATATGTCATGGCATTTTTAGTCTGCGCACTCAGGCGAGGTCCCCCCAGTAAAGGATGATGGGAGCACCACCATTTGACCCAGCTGAGCAGCATCAGCATCCTGCCTCACCACAGCATCCCTTAGGTGAATGTAGCTGTCTGCCCTCAGCTGCACCTGGTTGTTTCTAAGATAGTTCATCCTCTCAGTCTTTATTTTAGCATACATGTCAGCCAAAAATTGACCAAACAGGGAGTGGAAGTACACCATGTGGTTGACCTCTCCCCCCTTTGCCTGACCATGATGTGCTAGGAGTATAAGCTCGCTGCTGAGATTGTCTTCTTGAGAGGGAGGGGGGGGGGGGGGAACTTGGTCTCGGGATCATGCTGAGGCAGGGCAGGGCAGTGGAGTACCATCCTCGCCACAGCAGAACAGGAGCAGGTATTGCAGGGCATTGTACAGTCTGTAGATCTCGCTGATGTACCATAGTGTGTTGTTGTGGCTCTGCAAAAGATGTCTCACTGCCCGAATTGCTGCCAACAATCACCAGAGCTAACTCATTTGCTGTTAGTACATTGAAACAACCTCCATGAGCATCAGTGGGCTTACTATGTGCATGTATGACGACTTCAAACTTCTTGCAAGTTGGAGGTACCTTGTCCGGAGCAGTCTTCAGGTCGTTTGTGTAGTCCTTGACGTCGTGTAGCATCCTCTGCAGTTGTTTTACCAATCCCTGTTTGATGTCAGGAAGTGCATCTCAAATGCACTTCCCTTTTGTCCTCACCCATAGAATAGATTTGTAGGAATTGGGCTTCCTGTGAAGGTGCTGGCAGCAGACTTCTTACCAATTTATACACCTTCCCTGAACTTTGAAAGTCATATGAATTCGTCTCGTAGAACCTGCTTGGCCTCGAATGATGTCGTGTTGAAGTGCTCATTGAACTTCTGAACACAGACAGTCCATGAAGTGGATGTGCTCAGGGTGGCAGTCCATTACCAGGCTATAGAGAGGCTTGGGCACACAGGTGGGGGCTGCATCGCATGCCAGGGGCCTTCTCCTTCCACTTGAGGGCATTGCAGTACTGATAATCAGAGCTACCGTACTGTCTGCCTCATATGCCACATCACGATCATAATACCATGCCTGAAGTGCTCATGGAAGTGCTTGCCTTTCTACTTGTCTTCCAAAATTGCTTTGCTCATATTGAGACTCTTCCATTCTGTGCACCTCGGGGTGATCTTGCTAGTACCTGGCCACTGCAGCATGGTACACCACAGGATTACTCTGCTCATATTTCCTTGCCACATCCTTAAGTTGCTTCCTCCTTTTAGCATCGGTGTATCTGGCATGACATTTGCCAGCAGCCTTCTTGGCGACAGGAAGAGGTACGAGTCAGGGGAAGGGTGATGTGGTGACACTTCAGGTTCATGTGGCAGGTACGCATTGAAATGGCCCCTAGAAAGATCTTGCATAAAGCGTAACCTCCTCGTGGGGGTAACCTTCAGCACTGAGACTCCCATAGAGCTCACCATTGCATTAAACCTTGAAGACGAACTCGAACAATCGCCCAGCCATCACTAGCTCACATAGACTCCCATGAGTAAAGGGTCAAGACATGTGTGCAAGGTACTCAGCAGAGCTGGTGTAATTGTCCTCCCCCCCCCCCCCTCACTGTTGTGGGACATGATGGAGAACTCCTCCCAGTTGGCCACCACATGCCTCACGATTAACTCACTCACATCCCTAGCCATTAGTTGAGTGTCATACATGAAAGAGGAGAGAGACTGGAACAGGCTGGCTTCATCTCTTGTGATGGGGACAATTGCCATACCAACGTAAAAAAAGAGAGAGAGAGAGAGAAAGGACAAAAGACACTAAAAAGTGAAAAACAATCCTTTCTTAAATAAATTAATTTAAACTTTTTAGAGTCAGTGCCAAATTTAATGCAAACTAATTATATAAATTTTCAATTACATGATAACCTAATTAATTGTTGTTGAATATTACTAAAAGTTCTGAAAAGAACTGATTCAGAAGTATGAAAAAATAATGGAAACATGAAGTAGTCCTAAGAACAAATACTTATTCACAGAATATTCAATATGCATCCACAGATTTAGTCTCTCAGCCACTCATACATATTAACACAAGTCCCAACTTCTCTTGTGAGAACTATGTCACCTATGCTGCTAACACGATGCTACATGTTTACTCACCACCTAGCAGATACAGGTGCAACTACACAAAATAAGGTACGTGTACTTGCATCGAGAATAAACATATTTCTTATTACTGAATGTGAAGTAATGATGCATAACTTCCAATATGTATACTCACTTTTTTTTTGTTGATATAAGTATGCATAGCTTGTGAACTATACTTTGTATAGAGTTAATTTATTTGCACTGACTCTAAAAAATTTAAATTCACATATTTAAGAAAGGATCTGCTCTCCAGTCAAAAGGCTGCGGGTTCGAATCTCGCAGCCTTTTGAACCAGCATGGGCATGGATGTTTGTGATCGTCTGTGGAAAATACTAGTAGTGGTGGCGGGCGGTAGATGATGTTGGTGTAGTTGCGGTTAATGTTGGAAGAGACAGAGAGCTCTAGAGTAGCTGCCCTCCATCGATGAATCCTTGGACTCCCTGGAGGTGTCACGTAATAATAATTTTTTTTTTAACTTTTTTGTGCGTTTTGTCCTTTTGGAAGTCAGTTTTATTGTTTTTATTAAAGTTTCTTAGCTTCAGTGTTTCAAAGTGTTTCAGCGTTTTTTTAAAGATATAGATAATCCTACAAAAACTGTTAGGGGACAAGGAGAAATGTTCTCTTTTGAATAAACAATACCCATTTAGGGGTGAAAATTAAAAAAAAACTGTTAAAACACTTTCCAAAGATTTTTAAAAGACACCTATATGCTAAAAAAAAGAATGTTTTAACTCAACAAACACAGGAGATATGAAGGGTTTTCATCCCCTGAATCTGGATTTGCCCCTTTAGGGATTGATTAGGCAAAATCCTGAATTATGATTTTAAGCATTTGTATGGGTAACCTTTCTAAGCAAAAACCAAGTCGATATCTCATCGGGCCTAATGATTATGTGACAACAGTCAGACAAGTAAAGTAGAATATAAGATAATGTAAGTAATGAAGAATATAAAAAAAGATATTATATGATATGATGATTCTGTAGTAAATTGTGCTGTTGATGATGTGATTACCTCCAGTTTTCTAGGTGCTAAAATCAAAAATTTAATTAATGTAATTGAAAAACAGAAAAAAAAAAGTAAAACAGATGGTAGTTCTCATAGGTTCAAATATCGATTTAACTAGCAGTAAATATAGTATGAGACAGGATATGAAAGGATTGCTGAAAAAAAGCAGTCCTTTCATATCCTGAAAGATTGCTTTTAGGCTATGATTGGCAAACAATTCTATGCACAGACTGTAAGAAAGGAGGATTTCAGGTTTTTGATATGTAAGGTAGGAAAATGAATATAAGAGGGATGACCTGCCCTTTAATGCATTTGGTATCAGGAGACAAGAGAAATTATTTATTGGTATGAGTCCTAACACAGAGTCATGAAAACTAGATCATCATCATTATTATTATTAACCTCAAAGGAGTCAGGACCTCATCAAGGGAGGCTACATGCTTATTCTTGAATTCATTCACACTGCTTGCACTCACAACATCCAATGACAATCCATTCCAATCACGCACCACCCTATGAGAGAAAAATCTTGCACTTACCCCCTTCTTAGCGGCATTCATTCTCATCTTCCAAGGATGCGCTCTTGTCCTTTCCCCACCCTTCATAAATTGAAAAATTCCATCAGTTTAATGATCCTGTATCTCAGTGCTTCCCAAACTTCTGGATGTCAGGGTCCCCTTTGCAAAAATTAAAATATTTCACGGCTCCCCTCGAAAGAAAATCGTAATAGAGAGATATATTATTATAATATTTATTGTATTTATATTCAATACAAAACATACATAGTGAATATTGCAAAAATCAAATGCATATATTACATTTTTTGCCTCTTACCGTTTGGTTCTGAAGACGATGCAGGCCGTTCTGGTAAGATATGAAATACTGTCCTTTTTTTTTTTTTTTTTTTTTGAGTCTGTTTCTGCTTCTTCTGATTGTTCGAGGGATTTTTTTTTTTATTTTTTATCAGCCACTTATTCATCTCAGGGTTAAATTTTTTAACGTAGAATAGATCAAATAATATCACCACTTACCGATACTGGCACACCACAGACTGATAACATGAAATTAGTGAATATTACCTGAATAAGGGAATCCTGGGACCAGGAACATTTTTCTCTTTTGTGACTTTTCTCCCTTTACGTTAATTAAGCCTAACGCAAAACAGACAGCAAAGGCAGGTTATTAAAACGTGCATATGATTGGTGCGGTATTAACAAAAGATTGCACAACCGAAAGATAAAAGCATAGCTGACAATTGAGTTGAAATGCTAACTCTCTTCAACTGAATTCCATATGTGAAACTGCCATAACATTCGTTATATATATATATATATATATATATTATTTAGTTTTAACACTTTTACAAATTTTAACACGTTCCATTGAATTTTATTGCTGCCTTGGGAAATCAAACTCGCACATCTAATTAATAACAATAGTTTTTAGTTAGATACTGTGTTTGCCCATGCAACATATGGTTTTGTTTTAGTCTATACAGCATAGTTTCTGTATGAGGGGACATGTGATTCATTAATTAGTGTATTTTTATACCAGTTGTCTCTAATTGCACTATTTGTTGAGAAATATATTACACAGACTCCTCATACCTTATTCACTGGCATAATAAAAGTACTTGTTTTTATTGCCTCTGCAGTATAATGGCTGTTAGGGAGAGGTGTTGTACCACTACAAGCGAGTTACTATCTCCCCACATGAACTTGTTTAAGCTTTTTTTCATGTGTGAAGTATTTGCAAAACTTTTATTGGTAACAGAAAACTAGCTCAAATGACAGTGATAATATAAAACTAGTTTTGATATGTATATAAAGTCAGTATCAACAGTCCCTGATTACGAACACGTGATGAAAGGGACAGGAAGATTTGGAGCTTCCCTGGAGAGCATTCGAAGTAAATACAATTAACCACTGCTTTGAAATGAAATATGAATAAGCAATATTTACTAATATTCATTAAGCGCCAAAATACCCAGGAATCAAAGTTTGTGAACCAACACCAATGTGTGAATTTTTCCATTAAAATATAAAAAATAACAAAAAAGAAATAGTAAATAAAAGTTAAATACGTTTCTTTTAAAATAAAAAATATATATTTAGTCTTAAAACATTTTAAATTTGTTTTCATTATTTCACCCCCTCCCCTCAACAAAACTTATGGCCCACAATTTGTGAAACGCTGCTGTATCTGATGATTCTGAAAGGATCATCTTGTATGATCCTTTCAGAAGTTTGTAAGTCTCAATCATATCACCCCTCTTTTTCTTGTTTGCTAGCGTCTGCAGTCAACAAATTCTCAGTCTCTCTTCAAAATCAGTATTCCACAATCCTGATATCATTTTAACACTCTCATTTGCACTCTCCAATATATCAGAATCACAACATAAACCAGGAGACCAGATCACAATAGTCCAAGTGAGGTCTTATCAAGGCCTTGTAAAGAGGCAAAATGACATCCTTATCTTTACATGTGAATGTTCGTTTCATCATTACATTATCTTTTGCAATTTTTGCTACATGGTCCCTGAACTTCAACTTCCTATCTACTAACATTCCAAGATTCCTAGCCTCATCAGTTTCTTCAAGCATAATCCCACCAATATAATATGACATTGGATATCTAATCACGCCTAAGTGAATGACTTGACATTTACTGACATTGAACTGACACCCATTTTCCCATGCCCGCAATTCCAGCATATTCAAATCATTCTGTAAGTACTGCATATCAGCAGAATTCCTGATTACCCTACCTATCTATCTTTGCATCATCAGCAAATAGCTGTATGTCGCTTGTCCAATCCTTTCCAATATCATTAATGTACAGATTGAATAACAGTGGACCAAGCACTGATCCTTGTGGTCCACGACTGGTTACCTTAAATCTTGCAGACTCACATCCCCTGTTTACCACGTTTCTGATATCTGTCAATCAGCCATCCTCTTATCCATGCTAATATTCTATAACCCAAACCCATATTCTCCAATTTATGCAACAGTCTACCATGCTGTATTCTGTCAAAAGTCTTAATAAAATCCAAAATATCATGGTGTATCCATTTCCCTTGTCTAGTTCAATGGTAACATTATTTTGGAATGTGAGCAAGTTGCTAAAACCTGACCTTCCCTTAGTAAACCCATGTTGCTCATAAGTAGAGATTCACTGTCAACCCATTTCTGAATGCAAGCCCTAACCAATTTTTTTAAATTCTTCACCACCACTACTGAAATACTAATTGGTCTGTGCATAAAAGTGACTAAGTTATTATTATTACTACTGGTCTTACACTGGGATGAAATTCATCTCCTACCTAAAGACACCCCATGTAACTGAACAAAAAAACAAGTTTTTTGTTCATTATGCTATCCGAAGCCATCTATGGCATCATGATATATAGATAATTAACATCGGTTTATAAGAGAAGAGGACATATAAATTCAATCAAGGGAACTTATGCTTTAAGTCATGTAAGTGGCATAAACCTGGAGGTTAGCGTTGTGAGACTTCTGTTGCATCTGCCAGTAAAGCATTGTCTAGTCATTCTTTCGGTTGTGCATATCCTGCTTTTTCACTTCTGCAGTTGCCTCTTGTTTTGTCTACTGTCGGATTTTTCGATACAGTTCCGATCTCTAGATAACTATAAAACAACAAAATTGTATGATAACTACAGTAATAAACTTTAATGAAAGTACAAATATTTTGTACTGAAAATAACAGTACATCATCAGTGTGTGTAAACAACAAGCAGATCAAGAACCAGGCATACAAAGTACATATGACAATCAGTTTACCAATTATAAACTGCTGCTGTGTGCTTGAAATTAACATTAATAAATAATATTAAAACTGTTTTTGATGATTACATAAAATGAGAATTTCCTGAACTTTTGGAACAGAGACAATCAGGTTAGGCCAGTGTAAAAGAGGCTTCACAACTTTGTTTGAAAAAGTGTTCATATTTAAAACTGCATCTATGGAAAGAAGAGAGTCAATCCCACAGGATACTGTGTTAAATGTCAATGCTATATTGTGCCACACCAGACTTTTGAGGTTTCACATAGTAATATTCTGTGCAGAGTAGCCTAGATGGAGTCATATCAAAACCTTGTAAAAAAGGAAAAAAATGACTTGCTTATTCTTGCATGTCAATGTTCATTTCAACATCGCAATTATACTGAGATTTTATTGCAATTTTAGCTATGCACCCTTTAAACTTCAAATACACTAATTCCAAGATGACCTGCCTGATCAGTTTCTGATAAAATTAGAGATCTAGGATTTTTGATGATAGCATCAATGCCACCAATGTTAATCTGTCGTTGAAATTTCTCATCATGTCAAAGTGCATAACTTTACCTTTACTAACATTGAATTGAATTGAATTTGCAGCCATTATCCTTTGTCCACTTCCAATCTATTCAAGTCATTCTGTAAGTGCTGTATATAGATCATTAGCATCCCTGATGTTCCAATCCCATATTTTCCAGCTTATGCAACAGCTTTTTGTGTAATTTCCTATTAAATGCATTAGCAGAGTCCAACAGTATCATAGTGTATTCGTTCCCTTTATCCAACTGAGCTGTAACAGTTGGACCTTCCTTTAGTAAATACAGGAAGGTCATGCCATCTTCAGCACTACTCCAGAGATATACTGATGGCCTACTAGACTCATCAGTTTCTGCACCACCCTTTTACAAAGGATCTCATACATTGTTTCCATTCCTGTGGGATTCTTTCCCGAGATGAGATTTGAGTTATAAAAATCATGTTAAGAGCCAACTAGTTTGGTTGAATATTCCTTTAGTGTATATGCAGATATCCCATCTGTCCATGTTGCCAAATATTATTATTATTATTGCATGGGCACATCCATTGAGTCCTAAGGCTCTTTGTAGGAGAACCAAACTATCAATGCAATATCTATCTTGCCTCTCCTTGAAACCATTAACAGACAAAGCACTCACAACAGACTCAGGCAACACATTCTATTCCAGTCATTCACCACTCTCCAAGAAGTTAGTCCTCATATCCTTGCTAACCACACCCTTACCCAACTTCCAGGATGAATGACCTCTTGTTCTACCCCCTCTAGCCAGTTGCTGAAATATTTCTCCTGCATCAATCCTATAAATGGTTCTATCATATCCCCCACTATTTTTTGCTAACCAACCAACTTGCAACCCACAAACCCTGAATCTCTGCACATAGATAGCATTCCATAGACTACTTACCGTCTTGTTCACTCACTTCTGGATCTTCTCTACCACTTCCTCTTTCCCAATAAACCCAGGTGAACAGACCTGAGCACAGTAATCCAGATGTGATCATATCAAGGCTTTATAAAGTGGAATGATAAGTTCATTATCTCTGTTTGTTAGCATGTTCTTCAATAACCAGGTAATCCTGTGAGCTACATTAGTAATATGCCTTCTAAATATCATCTCTCTATCTACTCTTCTTCTCCTTCATGCCATAGTTCACAAAGGACCATAAAATAGATATTAGGAAATGTTCCATACAGAAACCTTCCACTCGGTCCTTGATTGTCACTTTGCTTTCAACTGTGTAAGTGAAACACTAGTCTGACTTTTTATATTGTCTATCCAGTTTATTCTAGGCCTTCCTCTTTTTCAAGTTCATTCCAGAACTTGCATTGATAGACCATTTAATTTAGAGATTAATTGATTAATTTAATCAATTAATCTCTAAATTAATTGACCAAAGTTGTTTCCTTCGAATCTTCGTTATGATATTATCTCTTGGACTGGTAAAAGAAACGATTTTTCATCTGGCTTCAAAATTTGTGATGTGAGGGTCTGAGTTTCACTTTCGTATAGAAGTACTGAATTAACTGGTATATCAAGAAGGCATAATCTGTTGGTAACTGTAAGTGCATAGTGGTTTTAATTTTTGGAGTGCTGTTGCTTTTCCTATTTTTGTTTTGATATCCTCCCTTAATCTGCCAAATTGATTGCTTGATTATGCAAAAATTTTCATTCATAATTTCTAGTTTGTGCCAGAATTCCCCCCCCCCCCCTCTTCCCTATCCTATCCACAAAAGGCCATAAAACATGTTTAAAGATTTTTCACTTGGTTATAAATTAAATTAAATATCCAAGTTATTATATTCTTGTTTAATCCATTATTCAAATGTAAACAAACAAAAGTTTGGTGTCAAGTATCTTCATGACTAGGTTACTTGTACATAGAGCTAGTGACTTCACATTAATTGGTATCCCATAATACAAAACACATCCTTTTGGGTGTGTATAATGCTATGCATTATGCACACTCAATATAATACCATTCGATTATCCTTTAGCTCTTTCTTTATATTAATAATTTCCTCCTCTTCATTCACATCAGCCAGCCTCTTCTTTAGATGTTCATCCTCATCTTTCAGACTCTTCATTTTCAGCAACTCCTGCTTAAGCTCTTCCACTCTGTTCCCTTTGTTACATTATTAGTACTTCCATCTGATTTCTGATTACTTCCAAAGATACTAGATCCCATTTTGAAGTGCTCTAACTTATCATTACATTTCTCACGTATGTTGATGCTTTTTTTTTTTTATTCACAGTCCACAAACCTTTACTTTTTTGATGTAGGCATGAAACATTTGCCGCAGCACATCCACTGAGAAAATTGAAGCTTTCCTTGTGGCTTACATGTGCTTCCTTACAGATGCCATTTTAGAAAGGACACAATGAACAAAATTAGGATAACAAACATCACTGAAATACACTTGTATCCAGCATGAAAAAAATGAAACAATATCATAAGAAAAAATGCTACACTAAATTATTTAATGCACATTGTTCAGAAATACTGCTATATTCACTTGCAACACTTCATGATATTATTATAATTTGTCATAGACCTTCCTGGAGTCAGTTGACGCCTCTCAATAAATTCTGCTCACCCAACAATGTGTGTGTGTGTGTGTCTTGGTTTCCCTTAAATTGATTTGCACATGGCTGTGCTCATATTGCTTTATGCATTTGTTATAGTCTACAGGATGTGATTATATGAAGTGTCTATTTAGTCTCTTTTGGAAATTGTATAAAGACCCTGATTTAGATTTATGCTCCCTTTTTATGTAGCATTAATGTTTCAGTTCTTTGGCATTTTTGAATACCAAAAAAAAAATTTATAATCTCATATTGCTATATGGCTGTTAACTGATAATTTTCAACATATATGATTTAGTTATGTTATAATTTCATTTTGGGTATCTGTAGGGTATTGCAGGCACAGATGTTGCAAAAGAAGCATCAGACATCATATTAACTGATGATAACTTCACAAGTATAGTTAAAGCTGTGATGTGGGGAAGAAATGTTTATGATAGCATTGCAAAGTTCCTACAATTTCAGCTGACGGTTAATGTAGTAGCAGTAATTGTTGCCTTTGTTGGAGCATGTGCCATTGAAGTAAGGTTTGATATTTATTCAAAGACTTTTTATAAAAGGCTTTTTATATATAAACTGTTATCAAATGCCATTAAAATAAAGTATTATATGTTACTAGTCTGATATACTTTTATAATAATTGATTACTATAATTAGATCTTGACAAATTATGCAGACTCCCACTCACCAATGAGAAAAAAATGTACTCGTCCGAGATCCCCCAGTTGTTTTTATTGATATGGCCAAAATTTTAAAAAGAGATCTATAAATTTATCAGTGGTACTATATCTTTGTTTTTTAAAGTTAAAAAGGTTTTGTTTAGAAAGTTACTTTTATTAACTAAAGAAAATATTATATTTCATGTGATGTGATCTGCAACTATTCGGCACAGATGAGTGGGCAAGCATATTTGTCATGCCCTGACTATAATTGTTCTCTTAGATCAAGTAATCTTTTGTGTGCTGGATCTAAAAGAGATATGGGGGAGAGAACTGGAAAGTTTTGACAAGATGTGTTAAGCTAACTCCTAACCCATTTAATTTACCTTGCTTTTACAAAATGTTTTTCAGAGTGGGATATTTTAAATCATACTCTTTACTCTCCTGTGGGCTCATCAGGGAACGTCCTCCAAGTTTAGTACAGTCAGTTTACCTTACTTACAAGGGTAGTCTGAAAAGTTCTTGGCCTCGACCATAGATGGCAACACTATCAGCAAGTTTTTTTCTAAGTTGGTGCATCTGTCATAAGCATCCATATGAAATTACGAGTCGTTTTATCAAGTGGTTAGCTTTATACACAGTTCTGAAGCAAAATTGTTGTCTGTATCCCTTGAAATGGATAAAATTGAGTATCGTGTGGTTATAAAATTCTTTGTAAAAGAAGGGTTAACACCAAAAAGAAATTCATTTGAAGTACATAAAAGTTTATGGGCACTCTTCTCCTTCGTTTTCGACAATTAAGAAATGGGCTGCTGAGTTTAAACATGGCCATACCAACCTTGAAGATGATCCACCTGAAGGGCGTCCAAAAAGTTTAACAACACCAGAAATCATTGAATAAGCGCACAATATGGTATTGGATGACTGGTGAGTCAAAGTGCATGAAATTGCTGAGACAATAGGCATTTCAAAAGAACATGTAGGATATATTTTGCATGAAGAATTGCAAATGAAAAAGCTTTGCGCAAGATGGCTGCCGCACTTGCTTACAGCAGATCAAAAACTCACTCACATGAAAATCTGTGAACAGTGCTTGGAGTCTTTTGACAAGAATAAAACTGATTTTGTGCATCAATTTATTACTATGGATGAGAATTGGATTCACCATTACACACCAGAATCCAAACAACAGTCAGAACAGTGGACAGAAGCCGGTTGTTCAGCACCAAAGAAAACAAAGGCTGTTCCATCAGCAGGAAAGGTCATGGCATCGGTATTTTGGGATGCTAAAGGCTAAAGCAATGACCGGGGAATATTATTCCAATCTTTTAACCAGACTAGACGAAAAAATTCATGAGAAAAGTTCCGGTTTGCAGAAGAAAAAAATCATCTTTCATCAGGACAATTCACCTTCCCTCAAAGGTGTTTTGGCAATGTGAAAATTAAGGGATCTGCACTATGAATTGTTGGAACATTCACCCTTATTCCCCAGATTTGGCTCCCTCTGACTTCTATCTCTTCCCCAAATCTAAAACTCTTCCTTGCTGGTCAACGTTTTCCTTCGAATCAAGAAGTGATTGCAGTTGTAGACAGGTATTTTGCAGATCTTACTGGGAACCACTACAGGGACTTGATAAAAGCACTGGAGCATTGCTGGAATAAATGTATTAGTCTTAAGGGAGATTCTTTTGAAAAATAAAATTAATTTTCAAATTATAAATTCGTTTTTTCATTGTTAGGCCGAGAACTTTTCAGACCACCCTCGTATATGTGTGTAATAATCTAATTCTATATGAATGGTGACAAGGTCTTTATAAAAGGAATATAAAGGGAAATAATTCCTGGCATTCTCCAGAGATGCTGAAGTAATGAAAGACGATTCTGTTAGTAATTAAACTAACACGAATTGCCTCTCTACCTTTCAGAATACTAGTTAATTCACTTTTTTCTGCTACACCTGGATCTTTTTTCTTAACCAGCTGCACTTTCTTGTATATTATAGCTGTTGGGTTTCTTCTTGGTACTGAGATAATAATCTTTTACATGTTTCCTTTTCTCTGGACCATCCTTCACTGATATATTCTGAGTCTTTCATGCACTGACAGAAAAGTGAAATAGTCTTCAAATGTCTGAAGGATTTTTTTTTTTCAGTAACTCAAAGAGCATTAGATATGTGAAAACAGAAACTATTTCTGAACTGATAAGAATATCTGAAAGGAGATGAGTGAAGGGAAAAAAAAACGTCTAAGGCTAGCAGTTGTTTTTTTTTTCCAGTTTATATTAGCTCTTTGAACTTTTGGAAATCCATATAGCTTATATTCTAGAACCTGTACAAAGTATATCTTGTCTCATAACTCTTTATTCTATGATATCACTTTATCTAAAAGTTTATTTAGTGATTGTCTGTGATTATTATCTTATTATCTTATCTTAATTAATCATAGATTAATTATCTGTGATTGAGTAGAATCTCTTGAGATTATATGGTAAGAAATGATCTCTTAGTAATGGTGAAAATTATATAAGTGATTGCTCTCCTGTATCTGCATGAGCTATAATCATGTTATTGATCATTTTGGAGAGAGGAAAATAAATTTCCGACCATTATAACTCAAGAGACTGTAACTTTGCTTTATAAATATGCACCATTCAGAAACATATTTTGTTGGCAGTATTTACTTGTTCAGTCACTGATCAATCTTTTTTTGACAAAGTGATGAATGCGCAGTTAAAATATATGATTAAGGGTTCACTTTGCTTAGAACCTTTATGAAATATATTTCCCAAAATTCATAAAGCTGATATTCCTTTGAAACCAGTAGTGTCCTGCATGTATGGACTAACAATAATTGTTTGTAAAACAGCTGTTCCATAGTCCTATTAGATCTCATATACTCTTCTCCCTCTTTTGTTCAAAATTACTGCAGATTTCAAAAACAAAAAAGAAAATTTTTCACTTCATATATTTGGATTAGTTGAGACAGTTTCTTGACATGGAAGTTTTCTGTTGTCTGATACTTTAGTTGAAAAAAAAATTCCTTCAAATATTGAAATAAATTACATAGATGAGTGAAATGAATCTCACTAGTTAATATATATCATATATTAAAATGAAAGATAGTCATCTCATAGAAAAAGTAACAAGAAACCATAATCATTATTAATCTTTACCTCCTCAAAAACATCTGTATGATCTCTCTCTCTCTTCCATTTGTCCAAGATTCTTTGCAAATCAACTTTCACCAAATTTAAAGTCACTCTCATGCTGGAGTTGTTCCTAGTTTATCATCCTTTAGTCAAACAGGAAAGTCAGCTTTATTCTTTTTAGAAGAATAGCTTATTATCAAAAGTTTGACACATCAGCTCTTGTTCATCATTAAGCTCTTTTATTCATGGAATGGAACATTACTGCTATAATATATATATTAATTTATATATATACAGGGTGTTCAGGATAAATTTGACATATTTATAATTAATTATATTTTTCCGTAAGTTACATGTATTAACACACACTTCTCTTCATTTAAAAGTTTGGACCCTTCTTCATTCATATACAAGATGTCAGAAAGGATGGATAGCTGGAACCCACCTGAATCATGGAAGAGAATAACTTGTATCATGATGATTCGTGCCCGCCATCAAAATAAGGATATTACGACTGCTGCCCAATGCTCCCTGAATACAGTAAAAACAATCAGGCATGAACTAGAGACTTGCAATGGTGACTACGAGGATGTAGCAAGAAGAAAGATCCCTAGCAGACGATCTGATTGCGTTCGTACAGCAGAATTCCTCGCAAATCTGCAGGAACAGGTTGAAGAACCCTGGCATTGGAATTCGGGCTTTGTTCGTGGAGTTGCTAACTGTAGTCAAGCCCTGGATAACAAGGGTAGCCAATGGTAGGCCGTATGTATGGCAGCAGGATTCGGCCCCTTGCCACACCTCTGGGAAAAGTCAAAAATGGTTGTCTGAAAATTTCTACAACTTCACCAGTCCAAATGTTTGGCCTCCAAACTCCCCAGACCTTAACCCCATGGATTATTTTGTATGGGGCGCAGTTGAAAAAGACACCAATCGCACTTCCAGTAATACAAAAGCCCAGTTAATGGATAAAATTAAAACAGTTTTTGCGGCCCTTCCCAGGGAGACTGTAGCATCAGCTTGTTCGAGGTTCCGAAGCAGAATTGAAGCTGTGATCGATGCTAATGGTGGTTATTTTGAGTAAATCTTGTTGATAGTATTGTAATTAACTCTGCCTGTAATGTTTTTTTGTCAATTCATTAAATTTAATAGATATAAAGAAGATTTTCTTTTTCCTTACGAAACTGTCAAATTTATCCCGAACACCCTGTGTATATATATATATATATATATAATTGCATTTTTATCTGTCTTTTATATGTTTACCTCTGAAATACAAATGGTATTTCATGTGTATCGTATCATGGCATTTGTAACTTTAAATATTCTATTCTACTTTTCCTTTTCTTGTTATAATTTCTTTGTAATCTTAACATTTGCCATTAATGCCAATGGGGAGAAATGAGGCAAAAATTCTACAAGAAATGAAGTTTTGATAAGTGAAATCTGGTATTTTTAAAGAATAAGCCTTGAAAGGGTTCTGGTGGAGTTTAACTATGAAAAGACAAAAACAAATTTTCCATTCCAACATGCAAATTAATGCTTGCTATAGAAACCCAAGTTCCTGAAAGTGATAGCATTGTGTTCAACCTACAAAGGCTACTTGTTATATGTAATGAGTTACCTTGATACAGTGGATACTGTAGACAACTGAGAAGGAGAGAAGATCCTGGTAGTTCCTTAACTGCTTTGAAGAAATTGGAGAATTTGTCTAGGTTTGTAAACTATTCTGATTTTGTGTTGTTTCAAGAGTGAGCCCAGTTTATCTGTTTACCTTTGGTGTAAGGATACGGTGTATATATAGTCAAGGTGGGTAGTGGTGGGGATTTGTTCTTTTTGAGAAGTATAGCGAGGATTTTTTTTTTTTGTTGTAACCATTCTTTTCAAAAGGTGTAAGTAGATCCTCTTGTTTCAGATGCATTGCATGTCTGAAGAACAAAATTCACTCTGCCCCGGAAGTTAAAGTGTTGAATGTTCCATTTTTTTGGGGAAGAATGGCGATGTGAAGTGGCATGTAAATATCTGCATGTGTGTGGGGGATCTGATAGACTTAAAATGAGAGGTACTATCCAATTGCTGAGATACTGTAAAAAGTTGGAAAGATCTTGTGGGCCATGTGACCAAGTGGCAAAGATATCCAGCCCCAAAACATTTTTATTGTTAAACTTCTAAAAGAGAAATCCCCCGTGCCCCACCCCTACCTAGCTTGACTATATATAGACCATATCCTTACTGAACATCAAAGATATACAACAGATAAACTGAGCTCACTCTTTTTGTTGTAACCATTCTTTTCAAAAAGTGTAAGTAGATCCTCTTGTTCCAGATGCATTGCTTGTCTGAAGAAAAAAATTCACTCTGTCCTGGAAGCTAAAGTGTTGAATGTTCCATTTTTTTGGGGAAGAATGGTGATGTGAAGTGGCATGTAAATATCTACATGTGTGTGTGGGGGGAGGGGGGGGATCTGATAGACTTAAAATGTGAGGTACCATCCAGTTGTTGAGATACTGTAAAAAGTTGGAAAGAGCTTGTGGGCCGTGTGACCAAGTGGCAAAGATATCCAGCCCCAAAACATTTTTATTATTAAACTTCACTAAACTTCTAAAAGCGAATCCCTGCCCCTACCTAGCTTGACTATATATATACACCATATCCTTACCTAACATCAAAGGTATACAACAGATAAACTGAGCTCACTCTTAAAACACAACACAAAATAAGAACAGTTTATAAACCGCTGGACAAATTCTTTAATTTCCTCAAAGCAGTTAAGGACACCAGGATCTTCTCTCCTTCTTAGCTGTCTGCAGTCTCTCTTGTGGACTCCAGTATTTTGGACAAACAGGACACATCACCATTCCCAGAAGAAAAGAACATAAAAAATTTATTCAGTATAGATATCCAAAAAAGTGACTCGTCCAACATGTCTTAGACAAAAAGCATTTCATTAGGTGGAAAAATTCAAAAGTACTACAAAGATCCCTGTTTAAATTACAGAGGCTGTTCTTAGAAGTGGCTCATATGCTCCCAAACAAAAACTCTTTGAACTGTAACAGAAATGATGATGTCATTCTGTGTAAGGTGATAGGATTTGATGACATATCACCACTCATCTTAAGGGAATGTTCCAGGGAATTGGCAGTAGCATTGGCATGCCTGTTTAATAAGACAGGCATTTTGGTGAAGGTACTAGTGTACCTTCACAACTCCAGGCGAAGGTAGAGAGAGAGATTGGTGAGAGATAGGATAGAGAAATGGGTTCATGATAGCAGTATTCCCTGTTGTTATCAGCATGGGTTTGTTAAGGGGAGAGATCATGTTTCACTAACACTATGTGATCATGTATACACGGTTAGCCTAATGGCTGTGCACTTTGCAACCATATGCCTGGGAAGGAGTGTCCTAGGTTCAATTCCCATCAGAGACGTGAGGAGCTGAAGAATCTTCCTCAGCCATAGCCAAGTTAGCCGGTCTTGGGCGTGGACAGTAGGGTTTTTCTCCCCAGTTTATCTGGGGTTTTTCATCCCGCAAAGAAGGCAAACTGGCCTTGAGAACTCAACACCACTGCAGACATAGGATACAGCAGGAGTAGGGCTGACCACCTTATCCTGTGAACGGTTTAGTCCAATGACTAATAAACCCTTGACATAAGGTAAAAGAGGGAAAAAGGAAAATGAGATGAGATGTGATCATGTTTCACTATGCACTATAAAAGATGACAAATACCTTGGATAGGGGAGATGCATATACAGTGGTGTACTTAGATTTTGCAAAGGCTTTTGATAGACTGCCACATGACAAGTTCTTAAATAAATTGAAACAGATGGGATTGATAGACTGCCACATGACAAGTTCTTAAATAAATTGAAACAGATGGGATTGGATAACAATGACTGGCTGTCAGTGCAGTATCCCAAAAGAGATGGAGTCACTAGTGATGTGCCTCAGGGTCCAGTTTTGGGGTCATTGTTGTTCAATTTGTATGTTAATGATATTGGGATGGGTTTAACTAGTGATATGCAGTGTTTGCAGATGATGCAAAAATGGGGAAGAGCAATGCAGAGTCAAGCAGATGTTATGGCCTTACAAGAGGACTTGAATAGATTGCATGAATGGGCAGGTAAGTAGAACTATCAGTTCAATGTTGCAAAGTAGAACATTGAACCGACAGTAAGGTAAGTTGCTAGTAAGGTTTTGAGATTTGGTAAGCAGCGATGGGATGTGAATTATACACTTGGTGGAGAAACTTTAAAGGAAGTAGAGGAGATGAGATATCTAGGAGTGATGGTGGACAAGGACCTAAAATTAAAATTCAGGGGCCACATTGCATAAGTTGTGAAGACATCACATTAGATAACGGCAATGATGCAGAGGACCCTTACATGCAGAAATAGAGGTTATGATGCCATTGTATAACGCCTTGATCAGGCCTCATATGGATTATTGGGCACAGATTTGGTCGCCAGGTTTTCATGGTGACGAGGACATGTTGGAAAGGGTCCAGAGCAGTGGTGTAGCTAGAGCTGTTGCCGCCCGGGGCAGTCCCTGAGTTAGCCACCCCTCTCAATACACACCAAATATACTACAAAAAGTCAAAGCGACGTATAGGGAAATAAATTAATTGAAGTAAAATTTTAAGTTCAATATTCTAAAATGTTATTTTTCTTGCTTTTCTGTTAGCAAAATCGTCGATGATATTGGCAAAGTCTATTTCATAGTAATGTAGGTAATTCTTAATCAAATTTTATTTAGAAAAACTCCTCTGACAACTAGCAACACTTACAGCAATTGTGAGGAAAATACGCAGTAGTATTACAATATTTGGAACTGAGTTTTCGAGACTGTATTTTAGAATTAACTGCAAAAGTTCAAAAAGGTTCAAAGTGCTGCTGAGGCAGACTGCCCCCCCCCAGCTACGCCACTTGTCCAGAGGAGATTCAGAAAAGTGATCAATGGTCTTTGGAATGTGAAGTACGAGGACAGATTTGAGAGGATGTAAGTTGCAGAGCCTTGTGAATAGGAAGAGTGGGGATATGATTGAGACATATAAGCTAGTCAGGAATTGTTATCAGGTTGACATGGAGGAGATTTTTCATAGAATGGTAGAGGGGATAGAACAGGAGGCCATCGTTGGCCTCTTGTATAAAGAGGGTGTGAGCAGAGTAGTGTAGTAGATTCTTTGCATGGAAAGTAGTTGGTGAGTGGAATGCATTGCCTGAGTGTGTTGTGAATGTAGACATTGAATCAGTTTAAAGCATGGTTGGATGAGCATTGTGTGCAATAGTGGGTACCTCCCACAATGAGTCTCTGACTCCAGAGATCAGATGTTAATAATAATAATATAATTTGGGACATGAAACATCATCCACTGTGAAAAACCATGTCATGAAGCATCACTGTAAAAAGTGCCATTGTCACCTTCTATGCTCATGACTATCCTCGTTTTCGAAACCCATTGTTATTGTAGTGTCCATTAAGTGCGTATCTTAAAAATGCCTTTGATAATGCAAGACATAAGGTTGTAAATATTTAATTGAGCTATTTCATTCCTTTATCTACATAGTTTATTCCAAAAATTTTCAACATGAATAACTACAGCTACAGAAATCTAAATTTGGAAAAACTGTGATTATATATATATTTATCTCACACCGGAGAGGTACAAGAACCTAGAGCACATCACTGCCACATATGAAGTGTTTACCATGTGTGACAATTTATTGACACAATAAAAAATGAAGTACAATATAAAGGCATAAATTCTGAAAGGGTGTGATCCAAAGGATGTGCATTTTATTTATTTATTAATAGATTATTGTGTGGATCTTGTGTCATGAGTCTTCAGAACTCCTTTGAGGTTCCAAGTAATAATAATATCATAAGACAATATTTCAGTGAACTGAAATGTTAGTTGACATTTAATGAAAAATTAATACAATCTAGCACTAGACATTTTATCTGCATAAAATTTTCAACCATTTATCAAGGGACATCTTCAGTATAAATTTAAAAAATAAACAAGGCATATGTTTCTACATGACTGTGTAAAATATCAACAATGAGAATGTCAGTCATATAAAACTCGAGAGCAACATTGTCCAAGCTACTCTAAAGTCCTAATGTTTTCATATATGTTTAAAGAAACTATTAATTAGGAGGAGCTATGTTTGAAGTTACTTTTTGAGATCATCCTTATGAACATTGAAGTTATCTAAACAACTTACCAGCCTGCTCCCTTTCATGTCATCAGCAAAACAAAAGTCTTTTGATATGTATATCTTTAATCATTAATGAATATGTCAGGGGACCCTGCGAAACCAAATTTTTGAGTGCTTGCTTTGTATGCACAGATGTCCAGAAGCTTTCATCTCATATACTTTTTAACTAATTCCTTATCTATCTCACTTAAATCTCATGAATGCCGCCCATTTGGCACATTTTAATGAATAGGTTCATATACAGAATTCTGTTTATACACTTTGGAGGGGGGGGGAATAACATCATGGCCCTTGCATTGGCTGTTTTTCATATGAGCTAGTCAAAATTTAATGGTAAAGTTTAATTGACCTTAATGAAAAAGTCTTGTACTTTACCTAATATGTGATCCATATTTGGAAAAATGTTGTGGTGTGAATTCTAATTCTCTTTTGCCATTACTTCATAAATAACCTTTATAAGATTAAGCAACCTGCAATTTTATTTTCCATTTATATGGTAATGATAAATCTCTGTTTTATATGATTATAATTGCCATCATCCTTGCAAATTTCCAGTCAGAAGGTACGATGAGGGACATGGACCAGTTATTACTAACACCACGTTCCAACATAAAAATGTACACAAATTCACATAGAGAGAGAAGATGCAAGAAATAAGAAAGTCTCAGAGATATGTTATTATTGATAGCGTTTCCCACTATTTCATTGGGAAACATGAATATACAGAGGATTTGAAGTTGGAAATGATCACCATTTAATTTTGAGCAGGATAAAATTGAATTTCATATTGAAAAGAAGAGTGTATAAGAAAGTTTTAAAACAAATGAAAGTTGAGTGGCTTTCATAGATGAACTGCAGACTAAAATACACACTGTTGTTCAATTATAAATGAAAGAGATTGAAAACAAGAGCCAAGCCTTGAAGATTAGTGGCAAACACTGGAGAAAACTTTGATTGATTTCGCCAGAGAGGCATGTGGTGAGGCTGCATGCAAGAATATAACTGTAAGTCAGCTGTTAGAATTAAACGACGTATACAGGAAGATGTCTGCACGATTAGCCTAGTGGCTGTGTGCTTCACAACCATATGCCTGGGGAAGGAGTGTCCTAGGTTTGATTCCCGTCGGAGACGTGAAGAGCTCAAGGATCTTCCTCAGCCATAGCCAAGTTAGCCAGTCTTGGGCTCAGGCAGTAGGGTTTTAACCCCAGTTTAGCTGGGGGGGAGGTTCATCCCATAAGCAGGCAAACCGGTCCTGTGAACATACACGGACTACAGTCACAAATACCTCCATTAGGGATACAGCAGAAGAGTGGCGTGCCGGCTGCATTATTTTGCCATGACTCCTCATTAGGAGGAGACCCAACCCGTCTGAATCAGATGGGAGGGAGAGATAGATAGATACAGGAAGATTATTTGATGTTAAATCAGATGTATGACAAGGGTGCACATTATCTCCACTGTTATTCATTATCTATATGGATTACATTATGAAGGAAAGTGGTATTAAATCTTATATCAAAATTGGCAATGTTAATCTTAGCTCTTTACTTTATGCAGATGATGTTATACTTCTGAATACATCCAGTACAGGTTTGAAGATTCCCTGACTAAATTGAACAACTGTTGTAATAAATTTGGTATGAAAATCAGCAATAAAAAGAAAAAGACAATGAACATAGACAGAAACATTGAAAACATCAACTGTATCTTGAATGAAGAACCTGTAGAACAAGTAAAATGTTTCAGCTATTTAGGCACAATTTTTAACAAAGATGGCAAATTAAATATAGAAATAGACAACACAATTTAGTAAAGCTAGTATGGTAGAAAATTAGCTAAATCAGTTTATATGGAATATGAGAGAAATTAGTCAAAACACTAAATTAGTATACAAGACAGTTTTGAAACCAATTTTAACTTATGGATATGAGAGCTTGGTTATAAATAAAACACTTGATCAAAGACTGGAGACCACAGATATGAGAATTCTGAGAAAGATTAGGGAAGTGAACAGATGGTGTCAATGGCTGTATCATATTAAAAATGATGATATTATGAAAGAACTTGCCATTGTTAGCATTCACGAATGTGTTAGCAGGTATGGTCACTTAAACAGAATGGGAGAGCTAAGTTTGCCATAACGGTAGAAAAGACTCAGAGGAAAACCAAGATCTAGGTGGACTGATACAGTGGTACCTTAGAAGACAGAAATATAAGGTCTGATAATATATATATATTTATTTATTTATTTATTTATTTATTTATTTTCCCCCTCAGTTCATGCTTAATGAAGTTGCTTATCCTTTATTCCTTTTCCTCTTACTCAGGTATGTAATTCAATACTGCTTCCCTCATAACACACCTTGACCCTTTCCCATATACTGCTATCATCCTTCCCTTGTACTGTTCCAGCTGCCTCCCGAGTTTGTCATAATTACCAGCTGTATAATTCCATATGTACCCCTTAAAACTGAAAATCCCATTTGCTTAGTGACCTCCACTCAAGACTGCCTGATCACACTGCTAGCCCAGAAGCAAAATATCTACTCTGGTTAGGCAGTTCCTCTGATTTTTATTACTAGATGTAGCACTCTGAGAGTATCCTCTCCATAACATGCTGTTTTAGTAATTATCACTTATTCAGTGTGTAAAAATTCCTTCTCCTCATGTGTCATTTTATTCTTCCTGTCTGTCTTTCTGCCATTAATAATGACATGCTCAGTACTTGTTGAGTTAATTTATGCTTGCCATCTGCTTCCTTTGCCTCTCTTGGCATATAGCAACAACCCACTCTATATATTTTGACCTGCTGGTTTCTTTCTTTCTCTTCCTACTCTCTCTCTCTCTCTCACACACACACACACACACACACATCTTAGCCATAATTGCACTGCATTCCGTGATCTTGTTTCTCTCCCTGATGAATTTCTATTCTTGCAACTGTTTATTGCATTTCCTTTACTGTTATCAGCCATGGTCTACCCTATCTTGCTCTCTGAGTCTGACATTAACATACAAAGTCTCACTATAACTTTTTCTCAATTTGAACTGACTAGTGGAAAACTCTTTTCTATTATTCTTGATGATTCTATCATTAGTAAACATTAGTAAATATGGTAATATTTACTTGGACCTGTAAGTGACTTTTATCTTTTAATGATGTTCCATTTGGATTTCAGATCTGATTAAACTCACCACCATGGAGTCAAAAGGCTCATTGCAGGAGATCTGCACTTTCATTCAAAAAGATCACTGAACTGTGCCTTAAACCTGTACATTTTCTGCACTCACCATTTTAGGCAATGCATTCTACTTGCCAATCACTCTCCTATGCAAATTAACTTGCTTCTCATTGCCTTGCTCACATTCTTGCTCTTCATACTGCTTCCAGGGATGGCCTCTTGTTCTACCCCTGAATCTCTCTGCTCTATGAAAAATCTCCTCCACATTAATCTTGTATTAACCTCTTACCAACTTATATGTCTCAATCATATTCCCTCTCTTTCTTCTGTTCACAGGACTCTTCAAGTTGCATTCTCTCAATCTGTCCTGATATCCCACATGCCTTAGCCCTAACATTGACTTAGTGAATTTTATCTGAACCCTTTCTAATATATCCTCATTCACTTGAAAATCAGGTGATCAAACCTATACACAGTTGTCCACATGCATCCTGAAAGTACCACACAGCCACAACATCTGCTTTGCTCTTTCTAGTTTTTCCCAACTTTGTATCATTGGCAAACAGCTGCTTATCTCCAGCTCAACCTGTCCCAATATCATTAACATACAAGTTAAACAATAATGGTCCCAAAACAAACACCTTTAGCATTCTGCTTAGTGACCTTTCTCTTTTGGGATAATACCACTCCTCCATACATAACCCACTGATACTAGTCACCTATCCCACTCAGTAGTTTTTTATCCAATCCCATCCTTTTCAGTTGAGTTACTAGGTTGTTGTGTGACAATCTATCAAAGGCCTTTGTAAAATCCATGTATGCCACTGTATGTGCCCAGTGAATTCACCACCTTGTTGTAGAACATAAACAGATTACTAAAACATGACCTCTCTGACAAATCCATGCTGACCATCACAGAGAATACTGCCATTATCAATCCAATTCTTCAATAATTTCCACTCTCAAAGTCAGCAACACCTCAAGGTTACATGTTCACACCTCATTTATAGCCTACATCCACGAACAACAATAGTTCCAGTTTCCCTTATAATGCAATTTCATTCTCTCACTGAACAACCTTCTTCAGACATGTAATATGAGTCATCCATTAGATTTGATCTAGACTTACTCCTTCATACACTAGTCTATGCATTGACTCTTTTTATCCTCATTATACTGTTATTACAGACTTGCATTCTTTACTCTTCTTTTTCTTGTTTAGTTCTCTCCTTGTGGAACTCATTGTTGTTAAGGGGGACCTCCCAGTGGTGATGCTGACCATTTTCATTCTTGATCATTTTCTCTTCATTTCTTCCCATCTTCCATTTTGTTTCATTTCATTTCTCTTGAGTCTTTTTTTAATTTTTTATCTTCCAGGCTACTGTCACTGGAATCCAGTGCTCTGATATTGTGTTTATCATTTGGAATGGCGATTCTGGTGGTGTGCAACCAATGCTTTGGTACTGCTTCAGCAAGTGCATCATCTTGGATCACCTTGCCTGGCTCACTCAGCTGGTAGGCTCACCTGTAAAGGCAGGAAGAGTTACAGTAAATCATCTTCGCTGTGGGTCCTGAGATAGGTCCAATACTTGCTCTGGTGACAGTGGTTATCAGTGCTTGGCTCTATAGTGGTTAGGGAGCTCTAAAACTGAATTACTTCTTTCTTTGAGTATTGTAAAGATATTTAAATATCTTTATGATATGATTTAAGTCACCAGTGAAACGATTTTTCTAATTTATCAGCAACAAGATTTGGGAAGATGTGCATACTTTTCTTCTACATACTTGAAGCAAAATACCTGTACAAGTTTTTTGTGCTGAGTAATGAAATACTCATCAAGTTGAAAAGAAACTGCAACCATGTCAGTCGCACTACTAATAAACATATCTATGAACTGCACCATTTGTAATATTCGTTTATATTATTATTATTATTATTACCTGACACCTCCAAAGAGTCCAAGAACTCATCACAGGAGGGCACTCTATTCCACTCTGCTATATATTCAAATAAATCCTGTTATGTAATGTAAATCAGTGCTTCCCAAACTTCTGGATGTCAGGGCCCCCTTTGCAAAAATTAAAATATTTCACGGCCCCCTCGAAAAAAAATCATAATAGAGAGATATATTATTATAATATTTATTGTATTTATATTCAATACAAAACATACACAGCGAATATTGCAAAAATCAAATGCATATATTACATTTTTTGCCTCTTACCGTTTGGTTCTGAAGACGATGGGGCTGTCTGGTAAAATATGAAATACTGTCCTTTTTTTTGAGTCTGTTTCTGCTTCTTCTGATTGTTTGTGGGAATTTTTTTTATCAGCCACTTATCCATCTCAGGGTTAAATGTTTTAACGTAGAATAGATCAAATAATATTACCACTTACCGATACTAGCACATCACAGACTGATAATGTTATCAGTCTGTGGTGTGCTAGTATCGGTTCACAAAAAAGTGAATATTACCTGAATAAGGGAATCCCCAGAGCAGGAACATTTTTCTCTTTTGTGACTTTTCTCCCTTTAAGATAATTAAGCCCAACGCGAAACAGACAGCAAAGGCAGGTTATTAAAACGTGCATATGATTGGTGCGGTATTAACAAAAGATTGCGCAACCGAAAGATAAAAGCATAGCTGACAATTGAGTTGAAATGCTAACTCTCTTCAACCGAATTCCATATGTGAAACTGCCTGCTATAACATTCATTATATATATATATATATATATATATATATATATATATATATATATATATATATATATGAGAGCCTGTGTAGCTCAGTGAATGTGGCGCTTGCATACCACGGTGCTTGGCCGCACGAAGGAAGACTTGGTTTCGAGTCTAGTCAGCAACTAGAGGAAATTTTTCTAAGCCTTTTTTCGACCGGTTCACAAGTTAGTCGATCTCTGGCATGGGCAAGCGGGTTTTTCGTCCCGTAAACTCAAGAAAATCAACCATAGAACCCACATTATTTCAGACATTAAATATATTGTGTTAGGGGTAGTGACCACGAGATGGCGGCACATTTGAGCCGTCTCTCTTCACTGTGTACTGCTTATGTTAAAGATACCAAGCAATTTGGAGATGTGTTTTGGCATTAAGGGTAAATATTAAGATTAGTGATCAGAGCTTGCTCCACCTCTACCACGAGTTGCCTTGGTCTTGCACTACCTGTGGGATCAGCTAGTCTTGCATAAATTGCAGGCGCAAACTTGACATTTTGTCTGTTTGCTTACTCGGAAAAAATGGAGTAAAACCAGGTTTAAAATTGCTTGGTATCTTTAACATAACTATACCCAAGTTAAAAATACTTTCTACACCTGTGTACTGCTTAATTAGTGATAGCCTTAGACCATCTATCTCTGATTGGTACCAGTGGAGATTGAACTGCCCACTCAGTCTCCAAAAGTTAGATAGGGCTAAATGGCCTCGCCTACTCCCGTATACGGGAATAAAAAAAGGCATTAGCTGATTTTTTTTTTTTAAATATATATATATATATATATATATATATACAGGGTGTTCGGGATAAATTTGACAGTTTCGTAAGGAAAAAGAAAATCTTCTTTGTATCTATAAAATTTAATGAATTGACAAAAAAACATTACAGGCAGAGTTAATTACAATACTATCAACAAGATTTACTCAAAATAACCACCATTAGCATCGATCACAGCTTCAATTCTGCTTCGGAACCTCGAACAAGCTGATGCTACAGTCTCCCTGGGAAGGGCCGCAAAAACTGTTTTAATTTTATCCATTAACTGGGCTTTTGTATTACTGGAAGTGCGATTGGTGTCTTTTTCAACTGCGCCCCATACAAAATAATCCATGGGGTTAAGGTCTGGGGAGTTTGGAGGCCAAACATTTGGACTGGTGAAGTCGTAGAAATTTTCAGACAACCATTTTTGACTTTTCCCAGAGGTGTGGCAAGGGGCCGAATCCTGCTGCCATACATACGGCCTACCATTGGCTACCCTTGTTATCCAGGGCTTGACTACAGTTAGCAACTCCACGAACAAAGCCCGAATTCCAATGCCAGGGTTCTTCAACACCTGTTCCTGCAGATTTGCGAGGAATTCTGCTGTACGAACGCAATCAGATCGTCTGCTAGGGATCTTTCTTCTTGCTACATCCTCGTAGTCACCATTGCAAGTCTCTAGTTCATGCCTGATTGTTTTTACTGTATTCAGGGAGCATTGGGCAGCAGTCGTAATATCCTTATTTTGATGGCGGGCACGAATCATCATGATACAAGTTATTCTCTTCCATGATTCAGGTGGGTTCCAGCTATCCATCCTTTCTGACATCTTGTATATGAATGAAGAAGGGTCCAAACTTTTAAATGAAGAGAAGTGTGTGTTAATACATGTAACTTACGGAAAAATATAATTAATTATAAATATGTCAAATTTATCCCGAACACCCTGTATATATTACTTAGTTTTAACACTTTTATTAATTTTAACACGTTTGGTTGAATTATATTGCTGCCTTGGGAAATCGAACTCACACACACACATTTAATTAATAACAATAGTTTTTAGTTAGATACTGTGTTTGCCCATGCAACATATGGTTTTGTTTCAGTCTATACAGCATAGTTTCTGTATGAGGGGACATGTGATTCATTAATTAGTGTATTTTTATCCCAGTTGTCTCTAATTGCACTATTTGTTGAGAAATATATTACACAGACTCTTCATACCTTAATTCACTCCTCATACCTTATTCATAATAAAAGTACTTGTTTTTATTGCCTCTGCAGTATAATGGCTGTTAGGGAGGGGTGTTGTTTACCACTGCAAGCGAGTTACTATCTCCCCACATGAACTTGTTTAAGTTTTTTTCATGTGTGAAGTATATGCGAAACTTTTATTGGTAACAGAAAACTAGCTCGAATGACAGTGATAATATAAAACTAGTTTTGATATGTATATAAAGTCAATATCAACAGTCCCTGATTACGAACGCGTGATGAAAGGGACAGAAGATTTGGAGCTTCCCTGGAGAGCATTCGAAGGAAATACTATTAACTTCGAATGCTTTGAAATGAAACATATGAATAAGCAATATTTACTAATATTCATTAAGCGCCGAAAGACGCAGGAAGCAAAGTTTGTGAACCAACAGCAATGTGTGAATTTTTCCATTAAAATATAAAAAATAACAAAAATGAAATAATAAATAATAAAAGTTAAATACGTTTCTTTTAAAATAAAAAAAAAATCTACTTAGTCTTAAAACATTTTAAATTTGTTTTCATTATTTCACGGCCCCCCTCAACAAAACCTACGCCCCCCCAAAGGGGCCGCAGCCCACAGTTTGGGAAGCGCTGATGTAAATAAGTTTTCCCCTAACTTTACAGGTTCTTTCCCCAAGCTTGTATATTTGGTGTTTTACTATGCTGCATACATGATAACTGAATTTTATTTTTTATATATAGAAAATATATTAATATAAACATTAGCATACAAATTAATGATATTATTTATTAATTCTACTATAGTCCATCATTATGTAAACTTCTGTGTGTTATCTGTGATATATATTTTCTTTCTCATGAACATCAGCTGTTCATTTCATATCACAGTAGAGCATATTCTGTATTCTCTGATTTGCAATTGTGTGAATGCCATATATCATAACCCGGTGTGTGTGGGTATATATATATATACTAAAGTATATAAAGAGCTATTAAGCTTCATTTCGGCAATAAAAACATTACTTAAATTAAGGGGATATTGAATCCCACATAGTTTTAAAACCGAATAAGAAACTCAAAGATTAGAATCAGAGAGTTTCTTGCCGAATATAGTAAACTATAAAGTATCGGCGGACACTAGCGTTAGCCAATGCAAGTGATCCTAGTACATAGTACATTACTGGGCAACTCGTTGCAAAGGTGGAGGAAGAAGTTCAGATCGCTATTCTAAGGTATTTTCCATAATGTAAAAACACATTTCTTAGGAAATGTATGCTGTTATTACATTATGGAGGGAGGTCACTACCCAGACCGGTTTCAGCCTTTTTTGAGGCTTCATCAGTGAGCAGCTAGACCTAATACCATAGTGATAATATATTATTATTATACACTATGGTATTAGAAGCTTATTAGCTCTTTATATACTTTAGTAACTTAATGGTTGCACCTGTTTGGAGAACTCGTTCGCAAAGTACATAAATTCTTTTCGCTATACACTATGGTATTAGGTCTAGCTGCTCACTGATGAAGCCTCAAAAAAGGCTGAAACCGGTCTGGGTAGTGACCTCCCTCCATAATGTAATAACAGCATACATTTCCTAAGAAATGTGTTTTTACATTATGGAAAATACCTAAGAATAGCGATCTGAACTTCTTCCTCCACCTTTGCAACGAGTTGCCCAGTAATGTACTATGTACTAGGATCACTTGCATTGGCTAACGCTAGTGTCCGCCGATACTTTATAGTTTACTATATTCGGCAAGAAACTCTCTGATTCTAATCTTTGAGTTTCTTATTCGGTTTTAAAACTATGTGGGATTCAATATCCCCTTAATTTAAGTAATATATATATATATATATATTTATATATATGCTTATCAGCTATATTGACTCGGTATGTGGATATGTTCATATTATTTACTGACTGAATTCCGAGAATTAGAAAAACAAATTCATTTAATCTAACACACAATATGTTTTGTTGGAATTCCGACTTCTTCAGGTGTGAGAACATTAAAAGTAAACACAAAAAACACCATAAAGAAACATTGTACACTACAATAACAGACTATGAACTGAAATTAAATTTGAACTGAAGCTACAGTCCAGGCTAAAGTTCTATTGTTAGGCATATGCGAGCATGTGACTTCACAAGTGCGCCAGTATCTAATGGCAGAGCTATGTGTGTCTGGCAAACTATTACTAAGGTTACTGTTTATGTGAAAAGAGTCAAGGATAATTTCTTTGGATTCAACTATGTGACGTTCTACTTCATCATGGCATATCTGAATGTTTGATGTTGTATTCCAGTCTATTTTGTGTGGCATCCTTCATTATTTGTGTTCACTGAGCACAGGATATGGCTTGAGAGGGCGCTTGCTCTGATTCTACTATAAGCGATGTCTCTCTGATGTTCTTCGAGACACAGGAGGATGGACTTCTCAGTTTGGCCATGATATGGCTTCCCACAGTCACATATGATTTTATATACACCTGGAAACTGAAGATGGTTGTGAGCCTGTTTTGGTTGCGTAGAACTGACCTGAGTTTAGGAAGAGTGGAAAAGCACGTTTTTATATTAATTTTTTTCAAAATTCTTTGGGAGAGTGAGCTGATGTGAGGTAAAGAGATATAACCCTTGGGGTTGTCCTGTGTCTCTGTGTTGTTTTGAGGATGGCAGTATAGTTATTTATTGATGGTTTTTGAAGAGTAGCCATTATTTATAAAGGTTCTGTTGAGATGTTGTAGTTCATTTTTCAGCTCCTCCTCCTCATCTGACAATACAGACCTGGCATGATGAGCCAGAGTGGAGATAATACCTAACTTCTGTGCTGGATAGTGGTGTGAGAATGCATGCAGGTATCTATCCGTGGCATATGCATTGATTTTCTGAAGATAGAGTTTTAAGGAGTCAGACATCTTATTAAGTTTGATGTCTAGAAACGGCAGAGATCTGTTTTCTTCAATTTCGATGGTAAACTTGATGTCTGGGTGGAAGTTGGTTAAGTGATTTAAAAAGATGTGAAATGTGAAGATTATCTATACCGTATTCCCAAATAAGGAATATGCCATCCACGTAACGGAGCCAGATTTTAGATTTAACTGTAGCAGTAGAATGGCCTTTTCTTCGAAATCCTCGAAAAAAATGTTGGCTAGTATTGGAGACAGGGAGCTGCCCATTGCTAATCCCTTATTTTGTTTATAAATTTTTTCTTCAAACTTAAAGTAGCCTGAGTTAATACAATGTGACAACAGAGCAAACGTCTTTTTTGAGATCTTGTTACTTAAAATATTGAGAACCTCTTGGATTGGAACTTTTGTAAAGAATACCACTACATCAAAGCTCACCATAATATCTGAATTCTTGAGCTTTATATTTTTAATTTTAGAGATGAAGTCCATTGAATTTTTAATGTAAGAAGGAGATTTTCTTGCTTAACCTTTTAAGGAGGATGCTAGATATTTTGATAACTTATATGTAGGCGAGTCAATACTATCAACAATTGGCCTTAGTGGACAATTTTCTTAATGTACCTTTGGAAGGCCGTATAATCTGGGGATAAGTAGATGTAGAGAACGAAGAGAAAGGCATATGTTTCTTGGTAGTTCCATGGCCTTTTTTTAGAAGGTTGTTGGTTCTATTATGTATCTCTCTCTCTCTCTCTCTAGCTCCGAGTATGTATCTGACTCTAATAACGCTAAGACTTTGTTACGGTAATCTGTTTTATTTAGGCCGACAGTTGCATTACCATTGTCAGCTTGAAGGATGATAACATCTTTGTTCTTCGTAAGTTTTTAATGGCTAGTCTTTCACCTGGAGAAATGTTGTCAAATGAGGGTTTTGCGTATATACACACACACACACACACGGCTGTTGTGGTGATGTCATTCACACAATTGCAAATCAGAAAATACAGTACATCCATGCTCTACTGTGATATGAAATGAACAGCTGATGAACATGAGAAAGGAAATATATATACAGCACTTTTTTCTTTCTTTTTGTTAAATAGTAGTGTCAGTATGCATTCTTTGCAACAGAGAGGAAAAGTTGCAAATTAAAACAATTCCACATCCATAAGTGTCGTCTCACTATTAATAAAGGTTATGGTCTGCTGTGCCATTGAGTACCATCCCAAAAGAAAAGCATGCATATATATATATATATATATAGAGAGAGAGAGAGAGAGAGAGACAGAGATGTAAAAAAATGAAACTGGATAGAAGAAGAAAAGGGAAAGTTGTAAATGATTCCCTTAAGATTTTCATGATTTGAAAATCATGATTTGTTAGATTCCTTATTTATTTAAGTTCCTGTTGAGAAGTCAGTGTTTCTTCACTGTTGTGATTTTTGTTTATTTCATTACAGATTAGATAAAATGTTATTTTCTGTGTTTATGGAACTAACAGCTGTCAATCGAAAACACAGAACATTTTTCTTTTGTTGTTTTAATTTCAGTGCTTGATAGTTGATGCTTATGAGATAAACTGTTCATGTCTTTAATGTCTGCTCTAAACAGAAACTCAGTATGCTTACTGTGAAATAGTTTAAGACAGTGGTCTCCAAAGTGTGGTAAGCGTACCCTGGGTGGGGGGTACGCAAGTCGATACATGGGGGTACGTTTAAAAAAGTTTTATATTGATAGGGGAAAAAAAATTAAGTAATTAATTAAAGATAAAGAATATTACTTCTTTCATCAATTAAACATATATCTAATACAGACAAAGACGTTATAAAGATCCTGTAAACTTAAATTTGCGAGTAGCGCACATTGGGCGACTTTGCACACATAATCGTCCATGGCAAAGCTGTCATGTTTTTTAAAACCAGGGAGTAAATCTCTTACTTCTTATCATTGCCATTGTTTGTAGAGCATCCCAGTGTTGACAAGTCCAACTAGAGAAGGAAAATTACTTAGTTATCCTGCTATCTACAGATGACACCACAGTTGTATTAATTATTTGACTATTAGTAGTAAGTTTAATGATTTTTTAGTATATATTGTTTCTGTGCAATTCCAACGCCTTTTTGTGCTTACTTTTACGTTTACACTAGAAATAGTGAATTAATATTATCAGAATTGCTTACATTTTTTAAAAGTGTTTGATATTATCAATAGTAAATGAATTATATTTAAATTTTACAAATTAACCCTCACAAAATGGATAAATAAATAAATCCTCCAAAGAAACTGCGAATTGAAGATAATTATGATAGTGCTTCTACATCAGATGAACAAAAGGAAAAGATAGGATTGATTCTTCTATTCAAACAAGTTCGTTATCAGTCAAGTGATAAAAACATTAATCTGAAACTTAACAAAACCTTGCCCAAGAAAGTTCGAAATTATCAAGAAGACTACTTGTAATGGGGATTTACATCGATGATTGTCAACAATGAACCTCGTCCTACATGTGTATTGTGTCATGAGACGCTATGTAATGGAAGTATGAAACTATCATTATTAGTAAGACACTTAAAAACTAAACATCCTGAACATGAACACAAATCTTTACAATTCTTTGAAAGATCTTTGAAGACATGTAATTCTCAATCCAACAACTTAAAAAAATTCACTAAAATTAACAATAAATATTTGGAGGCATCTCTTGAGTTTGCAGTCTTAATTGCAAAAGACCAAAAGCCACACACCATTAGGGAAACACTTGTTACTCCCAACCACCATAAAAATAGTAGAAATAATCCATGGAAAAGAATATGCAGATAAACTAAAATGTATTTCCTTATCAGCAAATACTATTGTAGGACGTATAGAAATCATTGCAGATAATTTAAAGAAGCAACATATCGCAGTATCAGAAGCCATCAAACCAAAATTTCAAGAAATTATGAAAGAAATGCAAGGCCATTGTTCACATTAAATATTGTAATAAATATGTTTGTAAGCTGTTAATAATAAAAATAATGTGTAAAAATATCTAGCGTTTTTAATTATTATATGATGATACAAGGCATATTTCCTCTTTATAAGACTTATTACAATAGATTTTTGCTCAATCAATTGGGAGGGTACACACTATTTATTTTTTCTGTCTTGGGGATACGCGATCAAAAAGGTTTGGAGACCACTGGTTTAAGACACAGATATGAGTTGTTATTTTCCTGTTTGCAAGGAAATTACTTGCTGCTATTTCCCTTAGAGAACTTGAGGATTGTTGAGGAACATGCTTTGTTCAAGGCTTTATAAAGATTAATGATAACTCCCTTATCTCTGCTTGTTAGTGTGTTCTTCAATAACTAGGTAATCCTGTGAGCTGCAGTCACTACTTTAGTGATATTCCCCTCGAAACTTCAATTCTCTGACTACTACTATTACCCCAAATCCTTGGCTTCATCAGTTTCTTGGAGTACAGTTCCCTCAATGCGGTACACATCTTGTAAACTTTGTATCTCAAAATGCATAAATTTACATTTTTCCACCTTAAATTGACATCCATTATGTTTTGCCCATACTGTCAGCCTATTTAAATCATCCTGCAAGCTCTCTACATCACCTTGATTAACTATGATTATACCCATTCATTTTAGATCCTTTCTTTTAGTGTTGATTATACCCAATTATTCCCAAAATATAATCTATGATTATACTCGATTTCACATCATCAGCAAACAACAGAATATCTCCCTTCAAATTATTTTTTATATCATTTATGTACAAATGCAGCAGTGATCCAAGCACAGAACCCTGCAGCACACCACCAATCACCTGTCTTCTTCTGGATTCTGTTCCTCCATATACTACTTATTGGTATCTGTCCATCAGCCACCATTTTATCCATATCATCAGTTTCATATCCGTTCCAATTTCTTGCACTTTACATAGCAGAATTCCATGTGGTATCCTCTCAAACCTAAGCAAAATCTGACACTATTGTCATGTAGCCAACTCAGCTTTCACTCTGTTATAAAAAGTTAGTAGATTATTAAGGCATAACCAATTATTACTCTACCCAACCTGAAAATCCTCTTTTTGACCAACTTTTTCAGTACTTTTACCAGCACTCATTAGATACTAGTTGATCTATAATTTGCTTCTCTTTATTCAACTCAGCTTTCACTCTATTGTAAAAAGTTAGTAGATTATTAAGGAATAAATAATTATTACTCTACTTGACTGAAAATCCTCTTTTTGACCATCCTTTCCAGTACTTTTACCACAACTCCCAAGATACTGGTTGATCTATAATTTGCTACCACATACTTTGATCTTCTTTTATGCAAGGGGATTATTTTACCTTCCTTCCACTCTCTTTGGACTTTTCCAAAGCAGAGATTTAAATTAAACAGCCTAGTCAAAGGCATCAACAGTTTCCCCCTGCACATTCTTGTAAAACATGAACAGATATCCCATCCAATCCCATAGATTCAGATTTTGCAATATCCTAAGTACCTTCACTTCATCAAGCTCTGTGCTCACATCAGTCACTGTCACTTTGGTGATAAAAAAATATCTTCACTAGGATGATATACCCTTGTAAAGTGGTCACTCAGTAGCTCAACAAATTCTTCTGCCTTTTTCAGTTCTCTACCATCTGCACTTATTAAAGTTATCATTCCATGGTCATTCTTCTTCTTCCTACTTGCCACATAACAAAAAAACTCTAGAATTTCCTTTCACCAGTTTGTCTAATTTCTTCACACAATCTGATTTTGCATTCCTTACCATGCTGATCACTTTTCTTGCCTGTTCATGAGTTAGATGGTCACCTTTCTCCTTATATATCCTCCTCATCATCTTATGTTTTGTAGCTCTTGCTTAATGATATTACTCATCCCTCTAACTCCTACCCAATTTATCCTGCTAACCTCTGTTATACAGTGTGATGTTGCTTCATCCAGATACCCTTGATCCCCCCCCATGCACTGTGATCATCCTTCCCTTGCAAATCTTTACGTCATGGTACTACTTCAAGCTGCTTCCTAAGTATATCGTAATCACCTGCCTTGTATTTCAGCATACACCCATTCTTAACCGGAATTTCCACATGTTTTTGCTACTTTCTAAGTCGAGATTACATAACCACTTTCCCTAGTTGGAGGCAATTTCATTATTGACAGGTCTTCTGATCCTATAAGCAGATAACTTTCATACCCCAAGTCCTCCTCTGTTATATTCTGCTTCAAGTAATTATCTCTCAGTAAGTGTGTAAATTCCGTTTCCTTCCTGCCATGCAATCTTTTCTCTTTCCTATCTGTTTCTCCGTTGATGAAGTTCTTCATAATAATTACTTATCTTGCACTTGGTATACTAATCTGCTGATGCATGTCGTCCTCATCATCCCTGGCACCCCTTGGCCAGCTGACCAGTTGGTCAGCAACCAGTTTTATATTTTGTCCTATTGACCTCAATCTCACACCAGATTGACTCAAAAGAATTGTTATCTGTCCAGCTGATTCCTACTCTTGTTGGCTGCAATTTATCTGCTATCATCAGCAGTACTTCACCCCTGTTCTGTCTACTCTACCTACCTGAAAATACTAAATCCATCACATTCTATCCCTGTAACTGCATCTGTTGTTAGCCAAGTCACACTAATACCTATAATGTTTGGTGAGGTTGCACTAACCAATGCCCAAAACTCCTCCCTCATGTTCCTGATACTTGTGCCATTAGTATATAGAAATTATAGCATCCTGCTTTAGTCCCCCAACCACCTTTACTTCCTGAATTGACTACCCTATTCAATATTTTTGCTTGATAGACTAGATTCTGTATTTGTACACATTCATTTGCTTCATGAGTACTTTCACTCACACTCGGCTGCATCCTCCTCCCTAATTTTTTTATATCTTTCTATTAGTTTTTCTTATGTCTCTTCACCTCTTGAGATGTTTATTCTCCTGGGTCATCTTCAAAACATGTTGATGCCCCTGATAAAATTCCAACCATGATGATGATGGCACTCCTGATGATGCTCCAACCATGAAATATGATGTCAAATATTATGTTAAATTTTGTCACCTCTAGATGTTTGTTCCCTTTCAGTTTCTATGAAGCTACCATTTAGGCCATTTCAGCACGTTTCTGCTGACCATATTGTTGGTCATCCTCAACACAAGTGAAAGAGGTCACAGACATATTTTGTTGTAGATACGTTAATTTCCTGAATCATTTTCACTGCCTGACCAGAAGGCAAAAACTTTAGCTTGATGTTTTGTTAATAACAAAACATCGAGCCAAGGTTTGTAGGTACGATTTCCCTGAGTCATTCTTGATTGATAGGAGTCAAGACTTCATATCAGAATTACTACTTACAAGTTTGTAAAGATTTAAATATTAAAAAGATGTACACAATTCCCTACTTACCTCACTGCAATGGACCTTGTGAGAGAATGAATAAATGTTTGAAAATCTCTCAACCCTGTCTGACTCTAAGGCAAAATATTGGGACTTACACCTTCCTGCAATCTTGTTTTCTCTTTGATCCACTCTATACAGCATTATCAGGGAGAAACCTATGTTTGCATTGTATGAGTTTTGATTCCCTTTTTCCTTCAGATATCATGTCTTTTAATCTTAATGGGGTTCAGTGCCTTGATCCACATAATGATTAAGAGACATGACATCTGAAGGAAAAAAGTATCATATCCCTTAAAAACCATAATTTTTAAGGGATATGATACAAAGATTTAATGCTTCCTGGGTAGTAGTAATAAAAGGAAAAAATGAATTTTTATTTGAAAACAGTAGATTAGTTTTAAAAAAGTTCAGAAAGGAATAATACTTGGAAATAGGGAATTTGGTCACACTACAAGGCTATTGAGATAAATCGAAGAGAGACAGCTTGGGTATTAAAGCCTGGGGACCATATAGAGTTCTGGAGAGATTATCTCCTGTAACTTAAGCATGTGGATATCAAACACCCTGATAAATTCATTACTACACATTCAGATAGGATAAAAAATATTACTATCAGAGAGCACCACTGTAATACCTGGAATCTCCTTTAGGAAACTTTTAGAAGATAGAAGCAACTTAGAGCCATAGCAAAAATTAAGTTTTTGCCTTCCAGTTATAAAAAGGTTAAGAAATTTCCAGGTCCTTCCTTTAGGAAAAATCAATATTGAATATGCCTAATTAGGAATGGTTGTGGAACCAAGATATTATCAAAGAGCTCACCAGTTTATATCTGAGATTAGAGAATTAGAGAACTTTGAAATTCTAGTGGCATTAGTGAACTGAGAAATCCAGTCATCCTACAATCAGGTAGAACAGTTGATGGAAATGTTGCTCACTTAGAAAGTGAAAGTACATCTCAGTTCAGTCTTAGTCTGGGAATCCTCAAGTTAGAGATTGACAAACCTTTAGCAAATGCTATTTAAGACATATGCTAAAAGGCAAAAATGATCACTTCATTTTTATTTTAATATTGTTAATCTTAGTAAAGGAATATATGATATTTCATGTTACCATCTTTTGTTGTTAATGCTGTTATCCCAAAATGATATTTTGTATGTATGTTTAATTTAAAAAAAAAAATAATCATATAAATATAATTTTTAGGGGCCTCTGTCAAGATATTTAAATATCTTTGCATAATTTTGTTTATGAAAATAATATTTTATTTAATTAAAAGTGAAATATAAAAGTAATGCACAAATATTGTTATATTGATAAATTGTCAAAATGACATATTCTTTGTAATAAGAAGACAGCAGTGTTTGTGGTTTCACTGTTAGTAGTTGATTAGTGAGACTGTAAGCCTAACCCATGCCTAATGGTGGAATTAGTTGTTTACCTGTAAAAGTTTTTTATGCTGCATTCATGAAATACTCATCAGGCAGAAAAGAAACTCAAATATGCTGCTAATAAATGTATCCTGTTGACAACACCATTGTTAATATTTGTTTATATATTCAAATAATCCTGTTATATAATGTAAAGAAGTTTACCTCTAATTTTACAGGTTCTATCTCTAGGTGTATATATTTATTTTTCACTGTACAACATAAATGAAAACAAAGTTTTCTTTATATTATTAACAAAGTATTATATATATTTATCAAGAAAACTGAAATTAAAGTTGGCAAGAAATTATATTCGTGTTTAATCCTTTATCTAAGTGTATGCCAATAAAGTTTGTGTATGAAGTATCTTCACAACCAAGTAAATGGCTTCACATTATTTGTCTTAGTATCTCACATTGCAAAAGGCCATTACCCAGACCCAGAGGAGATCCTAAGGAATGTAGTAATGCAGAAGTCATATTTCTCATACATGTAGTGAAAAGGTGTAACACCTTGTTATGAAGATACTTCACATGGAAACTTTGCTTTATAACCACAGCTAGCTTTAATCTAGAGTATTTTAATAATAATGTGTTACACCTTTTCACTACTAGTGTATGGGAAATATATGACTTTGCATTACTTCATCTTTGGTATCTCTTTAATGTTGGGCTCCCACTGGTGACATTTAATAATGTTAGTCTTTGGACTTGCTTGTTTCCTTTGGAGTAGAGCAGTTCTGCTCAGTGGTGGATTTTTGCCTGTCACTGACTGGATCCACTTAGTAGTGATCATTTAGGGTCACTATTAAGTGGATACTGAAAGTGATCTCATAGATCATTCAAAGTTGGAGAGGTACCCCCACATTAACAGACCTCAATAAAGGTTGAAACTGGTCTAAAAGGGTGTGTACTTTGCATTATGGGATACTATGGCAACTGATGTGAAGTCATTAGCCTCTATATGCAAGTAGCCTAGTCGTGAATATATTTTACATGCAAACACTGTTTGCTTACACTTGGATAAAGGATTAAGCAAGGATATAATTTCTCAGCAACTTTAATTTTCATGTATGTAGTATAGTGAAACACGAAATATATAGGACTTGAGGTAAAACCTGTAAAGTAGGAGGAAACTTATTTACATTATATAACAGGATTTATTTGAATACATAAACAATATTGATATAAATCCTTCATTCAGTCTCAGATTTAACAGTAGTTTCTCACTATGGCTTCAGCCATATTCAAAAACCACTGAAACATTAAATGGTAACAAGAAAATTAGAAACAGGAACATATGCTAATGTACAATCATTTATAATTATTTATTCAATAAACAAAATGTTCAGTTAGAAAAATTTCACCCTTCTTCAGCTAGAAAGATTTAGAAACTTGGCATTTAGATAATCTCTAATAAATTGCAACTTATTATTCTTCTTCATAGACAACAGGAAACTAACACTAACTAAATATAGTATTGCAGAAATTTACATTGTGATTTAAATTGCATTACATTATTCAGAATTTCAAGTTATTTTAATAACCAAGAATGAACTTCATAATAGGATTTGCTCATGTCAGACTTAATATGGCTCTGAAAGGACAGATGAAATACATCCTACCATGATATATAACAAGCAGAACGAGGGCGAGACAGAGAGAGAGTCACACTGTTAGCTTTAATAATGAAGTCTTCATAAGACTTGGAATAAGTTTCATTTGATCAAATAAGTGTATATATTACCTTCCATTTTTAAAGGAAGATCAGAAAAATGAAATGGACAGCTGTAGGTATTACTATTATTATTACTATTATTACGGGCAACTCCAGGGAGTCATTAGACTCGTCGAGGGAGGCCCCAAATCATATTCATCACAACTATCTGACATTCATACAGTATCTATCATACCTCGCCTTAAACTCATTCACTGTCACAGCATCCACTACAGACTCAGGGAGCGCATTCCACTCATTCACTACTCTAAAAGTAAAGAACCCAGCTCTAACACCTTTACTAACCACACTTTTGCCCAGTTTCCATGGATGTCCCCTAGTCCTCCCACAACCAGCCCTGTTCTCAAAAATATCTTCTGAATTAATTTTATAGAAACCCTTCAGTAATTTGAATGTCTCAATCATATCTCCCCTCCTCCGCCTATCAACCAATTTTTGCAACCCACAAATCCTCAACCTGTTCTCATACGGTTCATTCCACAGACCTGCTATCATCTTGGTCACTCGCCTCTGGATCCTCTCCACCTCCTCCCCATCAAGAAGAAACCTAGGTGACCAAATCTGAGCACAGTAGTCTAGATGGGGTCTTATCAAGGCTCGATAGAGAGGAACAATAACCTGCTTGTCTCTGCTTGTCAACGTATTCTTCAGCAACCAAGTGATTTGATGAGCTATTTTGGTCACTTTTGCAATGTGTCCCCTAAATTTCAATTCCTTATCCACCAACACTCCTAAATCTCGTGCCTCATCAATTTCCTGGTATGGAAATTTAACATTTGGTCTAGGTAAAAGAATGCACTCTGTTGTTATAAGGATATTTAGATATCATCAAAATACATATATATTGCTCATAGATGACTTATTGTGACATGTCCTTTTTATCAGACTTATTTTCTTTACTGTGAAAGATAAAGGAATTCATTAAGTTGATATGTATCCTCAGGGGTGGACAGGATAATTATGATAGTACTACATGAAAATGTTACACCATTACTAACTTCCAATCAACAATTTACCTCCAAATTAATCTGTTATCTTCCAAGACTCCAACATTATCAGATCTTATATTTCTGTCTTTTAAGGCACTTTTTTACTTTATCAATCCAACTACATCATACTCTTCCTCTGGGTCTTTTTCCTGAAAATCTGGCAAACAATACTTGTTTTTCTATTCCTCTTCCATTATGTTTAAGTGACCATACCACCTGAGATTAGCTCCACATTCCTGAAGCTAACAATGGCAAGTTCTTTCCTAATATCCTTATTTTTAATGTGATACTGAAATTGATGCCATCTGTTCAATCCACTAATATTTCTCAGAACTCTCATATCAGAGATCTCCAGTCTTTGATCAAGTGTTTAATTTCTAACCCAGTTCTCAGATCCATAAGTTAAAATTGGTTTGAACACTGTCTTTATACAGCTAATTTAGTGCTTTGATTCATTTCTTTCTTATTCTGTATACATTTATTTAGCTGACTTCCTACCGTACCAGTTTTACTAATTCTGTTGTCTATTTCCAAATTTAATTTACCATCTTTGTTAAAAATTCGAAACATTTTATTATTATTATTAACATTTGACCTCCATGAAGTCAGAGACTCATCTTGGAAGGGACACACTATTGCACACAATGCTCATCCAACTGTGCTTTAAACTGATTCAATGTGTCTACACCCACAACATCCTCAGGCAATGCATTCTACTCACAAACCACTCTCCATGGAAAGAACCTACTACTCTGATAATACCCTCCTTATACAGTTTCCAGCAATGGCCTCCCCCCCCCCCTCTCCCATTCTATGAAAAATCTCTTCCATTATTGACCCAATAACAACCCCTGACTATGTTAGAAGTTTTTTCATTTGGTTATACTATAAATTAAAGATACCAAGAAATTATATACTTGGTTTAATCCTTTATGCAAGTGTAAGCAAACAAAGTTTACGCCTGAAGTATTTTCAGGACTAGGGCAACTTGTATGTCTTCACATCACTTGCCTTAGTATCCCATAATGCAAATCACATCTCCTTGTGGGTATGTATAATGCTAAGCATTATGGGAAGGGTCACTCCCAGACTGGTTTTGACCTTTATTGAGGTCTCATCAGTGGAATTGCATTATGGAATACTAAGGCAAGTGATGTGAAGCCTTAGCTTTGTTATACAAGTTGCCCTAGTCCTGAAAATACTTCAGGTGCAAACTTTGTTTGCTTACAGTGCATAATTTCTTGGAATCCCTGACTAGCTTGTATGTCTCAATCATATCCCCCTCCCTCTTCCTCCTATTCACAAGGCTCTGCAACTTACATTCTCTCAATGTAAGTTGCAGAGTTGCAATGAACTGACAGTTCCACTTACCTGTCCATTCATGCAATCTATTCAAGTTCTCTTGTAAGGCCATAACATCTGCTTGACTCTGCATTGCTCTCCCCAGTTTTGCATCATCTGCAAATAGCTGAATGTCAGTTAAACCCATCCCAATATCATTAACATACAAATTGAACAACAGTGGTCCCAAAACTGACCCCTGCGGCACACTGCTATTGACCTTTCTCTTTCAGGATACTGCACCCCATCTACAACTTTCTGATACCTATATGACAGCCAGTCACTGATCCAACTCAGAAGTCTGTTGTCCAAATCCCATCTGTTTCAATTTATATTAGAGTTTGTCATGTGGCAGTCTATTTTACTTTTTCTGTAGGTTCTCCATTCAGGATACAGTTGATGTTTTTGTCCATTTTCATTGTCTTTTTATGGCTGATTTTCATACCAAAATTATTACAACAGTTATTCAATTTAGTCAGGGAATCCTGCAGACTTGTACTGGATTGATTCAGATGTACAACATTATCTACATAAAGTAAAGACCTGAGATTAACATCACCAATTTTGATATCAGATTTAATGCCACTTTCCTTCATAATGTGATCCATATAGATAATGAATAACAGTGGAGATAACATGCAACCTTGCCACACACACACACCCTTCATTTAACATCAATGATGTCAATACTTAGATGTAGGAAATTACCATTTTGTTTAGATTGGAGAAATATGTGATTAAGTGTAAGGTTCTATGGTTAGTGGGGGGGGGGGATTGTTAACGATCCTGAGTTGAGTCCACTATTGTAATTGTTGAAGTTCCAAAGAGTGCTTCTATATACTAATGCCAGAGGTATCAGGAACAAGAGGAAGGAGTTTTTGACATTGGCTAATGCAACTTCGATAAAAGTTATAGGCATTAGTGAGACTTGGCTAACAGCAAATCATGTAGTAACAGGGATTGAATGTGAAGGGTTTAGTATTTTCATGGAAGATAGAGAAGATATGATGGGGGTGAGGGGTACCATTGATGATAGCAGATGAATTGCAGCCAAAAAGAATAGGATTTAGGTGGGGAGGATGGCTGTTTATATATGCAATCTGATCAGATTGATCAGATGTGCAATCTAATCAATGTAATGATCAAGGCCAGTAAGACAAAATATACAATTGATTGTTGCTGTAGGCCAAGGGATGCGAGAGATAAATGTGGAGGACAAGTATCAGCAGATTAGTACGAGTGCAAGTTGAGTAATTATTATGGAGGGGATTTCAACTATGGAGATAGAGACTTGAAGGAAAAAACATCACATGGCAGGAAGGAAATGAAATTTATACACCTACTGAGAGATAATTACTTGAGGCAGCATGTGATAGAGGGGAAACTAAGGGAGTCAGAGTATTGGAACTGGTCATAAGATCAGAAGAGCTATCCATAACCGAGGTGGCCTATTGCCTCCGATTGGTAAAATGCAGTCTTCACTTTGGAGATTGCAAAACATGAGGAAACAGACTAAATACTTTGTTTACACAACAACACAATGTTCATCAGTTAGTTTTCTTATTAGGCCCTTTTCTGAAAACATAAAACAACTACTTCACTTCCATGGGATCCCTTTTTTTTTTTTAATTCCTTATTTAGCATACAATTTTTTTTAATCATTCTCACTGGAGTATAAATATTCTTACCTCTCACAATTCAATTTGACTCACAAATTATCTTTTTTTTTTTTTTTTACCAGAGAAAGAACACTTCCTTTACTATTTCATAAACAACATATCTCAGTAGAGTTCTTTGTGTTAAGTCTCTTTACAATTTCAGATTTCACTCATTCCATCACTTTTTTCCATAGAATAATAAAATAAATCCGGCATCCAAAGATAGAAGATGAAACTTTTCATTCAGCATTTCCTCGAACATTGAATTAGAATGTCAACTCCAATATCTTCTTTTATTTACTAAGCATTTGTTGACAGTGTCTCAAATCTTCCAGTTTAAAGATTCCCAGTGCTACGATTCCTTTTCAGAATCTTCTATTAATTTTCTCCCGATTGTCACGTTTTCTTAAAAACTTTCTGAGAACAAAACTCTATGGATGCTGTTCTCACATTTCCCCTTCTCTCTCTCTCTCTACTTGTTTTCCTCATTACTCTAATACTGAATACTCTCTCTGTCAGCTGTCAATCACCAATCCATCTCCTTGGTGAGCATGCACACTTCATGTAAATTGCAAGCAAGAAGTTACGTAGTAATGGCTGACAAGCTGGCTTCGTTAGCATAAAGAGAATGTCAAAGCACAACAAATATCTCAACACTTAACAGTTTTAAATTACAGTAAAAAAGATTGAAATTATTCCAAACTATCTAGTAAGTACATCAAATCTCAAATGCTTTACATCTCATTTTAATAATAATAACATCGGTAACAGGCACATCACGAGTGCTGATCATATGTGTTATGGAACCAAAACTAATAATATATTAACATAAATAATTATAGAAAGATTCATAATTTTAAATTATGATTATTTTTACATGTGGCACTACATGGCAGGTGATTATGACAAGCTGTAATAAGCTTAAATCTGTGCCATGGCATAAATAAATAAAGCAGTATTAATTTGTATACCTTAGATAAGGAAGGCTAATCAGTTAGAAGTTAGATAGATGAGTAATATCATTATGCCCGAGCTGCAGAAGAAGAAAATGATGTGGAGGGTATGTAAAGAGAAAGGTGACCAGCAAACTCATGAACGGTACAAGGTGCAGGCAAGAAAGGTGACCAGCAAACTCATGAACGGTACAAGGTGCAGGCAAGAAAGGTGACCAGCAAACTCATGAACGGTACAAGGTGCAGGCAAGAAAGGTGACCAGCATGATAAGGAAGGCAAATTCAGATTATGAGAAGAATCTAGCAGAGCAGGCCAAAGGAAATCCTAAAGAGTTCTTTCACTACGTGACAAGTAAGAGGAAGAATGACCTTGGAAGATTAGTCTTAATGAGTGATGATGGTCACTCATTAAGAAACAAATAAAATAGTTGCGTTACTGAGTGACCACTTTGCAAGGGTATATCATGCAAGTGAGGTTACTGCTTTAACATATGTGACAGACACTAATGTGGGAACAGAGGTGGATGAATTGGAGGTTATTAGGATATTGCAGAATCTCAATGATACAGCTTTTGGATCAGATGGAATATCAGCTCAGTTTCTGCAAGAATGTGCAAGGGAACTAACAATGCCCTTGACTAGGCTCTTTTACATCTCAGCTCTGGTAGAGTTCTGAGGGAGTGGAAAGAGGGCAAAATAATTCCCTTCCATAAGGGAGGTTCTAAGACTGCAGTAGCAAATTATAGACTTATCAGTATCTCAGGCATGGTAGTAGTAAAAGTACTGGAAAAATTTATCAAAAAGAGAATTCGAAAAACAGGTGGATAAAGATATGATATTGTATGAAATGCATCTTTGCTTTTTGAATAATAGGTCATGCAGTAATTTATAAACTTTTTATAATAGAATGACAGCTGAGTTGGGTAAAGGAAATGGCTACACGATGATTCTGCTGGATTTCGCAAAAGCATTTGACAGAATACTACATTGAACTCTGTTACACAAATTAGAGCAAATGAGGTTGGATATGAGACTAGTTATGTGAATAAAAGGACATCTGCTGGACAGATATCAAAAAGTAGTATGTGGAGGGACATAATCGAAGTAAAAACAGATAACTAGTGGTGTGCCGCAAGGTTCAGTGCTGCGACCACTACTGTTTAATTTTTACATAAATGATATAGGAAATAACATGAAAGGAAATGTTCAGTTGTTTGCCGATGATGCAAAATTAGGTAGAGCAATAGTAATCAAGACAATGTGGAGAGTTGCAGGACAATTTAAATAGGCTGTCAGTATGGGCAAAAGAAAATGGGTGTTAGTTTATTGTAGAGAAATGTAAAGTTATGCATTTTGAGATAAATAGATTACAAGCTGTGTATCACATTGATGGCATTACTCTGTGAAATAGATGAAGCTAGAGATTTATGGATGATGGTAGACAGAGAGTTAAAGTTTAGAGGACATCTGCTAAGATTGATAAGGCAGCCCATATGACTACTTGACTATTGAAGACCACATTAACAATTAGAGATAAGGAAGTTGTGATTCTTCTTTATAAGGCCTTGACACATCCACACCTGGATTTCTCTGCTCAGATCTGGTCTCCTGGATTTCTTGGGGATGAGGAAGCAGTGGAGAAGATTCAGAGGTGAGTGACCAAGATGGTTAGTGGCTTGTGGAATGTTCCCTATGAGGATAGATTGAGGGTGTGTGTGGATTGCAGAAGTTTGTTGATAGGAGAAAGAGAGAGAATATGATTGAAACATTTAAGTTGCTTAAAGGGTTTTATAGGATTGATGCAGGGGAAATGTTTCAATACTTGGCTAGAAGGACCAAAACAAGAGGTCATCCCTGGAAGTTGAATAAATGTTTGGTTAGTAGGGATGTGAGGACTAGATTTTTTGCTTGGAGAGTTGTGAATGAGTGGACTGGGTTTCCAGAGTCAGTTGTGATCGGTTTGGCTTTTAATGGATTCAAGGAGAGGTGTGATGGATTGTGTGGATTGTTTGGGTCTGCTGCAATAAATCTTCGTGCTCCATGGAAGTACCCATACAATAATAATAATAATAATAATAATAATTTTGCCCTCATATATTTGGATTTTAGTATAACAAAGCAAAACATATACATCATCATTGCCAGTACAAACAGAATTTGCATTTTGTTTACAGATTGATGAAATATGTGATTAAGTTTAAGTTGCTATGGTTAGGAGGATTGTTAAACGTCCTGAGTTGAGTCCATTATTGTAATGGTGAAGTACCAAAGAACATATCAGTAACTGTTTTTAGCATTTTTATCAATAATATAATCATCAAATTCAAAGGTTAATGTTACTTTCAGATAGTATTAAAAGAGGAAAGTTTAGTGGAATAGAAGAAAGATACGTTTAATATAAGACTTATTTATACTTTGTGTATAATGCAACTTATATCATCAATATTAAAATCCAGTGCAATTAAGCAAAATATATGCATCATCAATATCAGAACAAACAGAATCATCAAGAGAAAAGGACTTTGTATTCTTCCACATTCATTCATAATGAAGTGCTATGCATGAAAGGTTAGATTGGTGGTAAATGGTTTTCATCACTTACTTGAAATGCCACCACCTTTCTTATTAGAATCTGCTATCATATTTTGGTTTCAGTGCAAGGACTTTAGTCCCCCCCTCCCCATGTATTGTGGGTGGTATCCACTAAGAGTATGCCAAATGCATTGTAGGAATTGAGACTTGCCATTTTGAGGGTACAGTGGTAGAATGGTTCACAGGTTAGCCACCCACTGGATAGCATATTGGACCAAACCTGAAATTATTGAATCAGGAGGATTCCTGCCCAAGGAAAAGTGAGTGAAAGCAAAAAATTTTGCTTTCACTCTGCCTGATCATGCCTGATGATAGTCCAAATGTGGAGTATAAAGGAGACCTCTTGAGGTTACATATGGACAGTTAACTAGATTTCTTGTGTGGATGGTATGTCCGTTAGTCTTTCACCTCCCATCCATTATTTTCTTTTTATGTAGCTCTTGCTCCATGCAGCAATGAAAGACAACATAATGAACTATAATTTTATGCAGGTCACAAAAATTCTCTCATAAAAAATGTAATACATGTCTAATCATAAAGGCAACAAAAGCACAATAAAAAACACTAACATAATTTAATTAATGAAAAAAAACTTCCACATTCACTTAATTAACCTTTGTAGCCTTAACAGCAACATAAATGGTATCCACTACCACTTAGTCATATAAGCATACCTATTATTCCTAACAGAACTTCATCTGGCCACCTTAATAGCTACTATCTGCCTAAATTGCCTAAAGAATATCTCACACAGTTCCTTCCACAAAGGCAGAGCATATTCATCAGAACATTCCACGTAACAGAATGCAAAACCCCAATTCTAGCTCAGAATTGCTTCATCAAAGATTGCATTTATTTATTTATTTGACCTCTTTGACTATCTATCTTTAAAGCTTTATTTTCTGCACTTTGAATCCTCAAATATACATCTCCTTCAGGGACTTAAACATTCACATCTCAATCTGGCTTCATTTCTTTAATACTACTGATCAGACAGACAAGGATGCTGAGCTATTTGTCATTAATAATGACATACCATAGATAGTTCATATATCCACCAGACGATCCTCACTTTCCTGCTAATATTCCTGACCCCTTTCTTAACAAGCACTCCTTGCAAATAGTATGTAGATGTCATTTCTCCGCTTGATAACTCACCACCACCACATAATCATCCAATTTTCTTTTATCATACAATTCTCAATTTCATTCATTCTAGCGTGACAAATGGGACAACCTCTGTTCTACTACCCTTGCTTTCCATGGACTGGCTGTTGTTTACATTCTCCAGATCCAAACATCTCAGGCTGAATAATGGAAATAATCCTCACTGGAAAAAAGGCCTTCATGCCTCATTCCACCTAAAGTTTCTGACTGCTTTCCAATCCTTGGTTCTGCAGTAAGTGTGCCACAAGGCAGTCAAAGAGAAAAAATAATAATAATAAGCATATCACAAATGGCATGAGGGCATGACTTTAGTGTCACACTCAGCCTACATTGTAGTTTGTAACAACTGGAAAAAAAAAAATCTAGTTTTGAAAAAGCCAAATGATGCAAACTTGACTCTTGTTCAAATGACAGTTGAAACTTCTAGTCTCTTGTGAAGGCCATTGTGAACAACTTTTTGCCAGTTCATGTTTCTACTGTTCTAATATGTAGGTAGTACAGATTAACCATCCAAAGACACGCTAACCTACTGGCAACATTCTTTGCTTCTGATTCCTACATTAACGACCAAGACAAAATACTTTTCACTTTACTGAGAACTCATCCCCTAATCTTCTGTGAAAAAGAAATCAAAAGAATCTTGAGTAACTTGGACACCAACAGGTCACTTCATGTTAACACGTTCGTTGCCACGCTACTTCGGCATAGTCTGTTCCCCTACGCCAAGCAATTTCACTTCTTCAAGGTCAGTACATAAATCTCATTGCCGGCGGTAAGCGTCATAAGAGTATACTCGTAGTTGGCTTGTGCAGAGCATATACTATCTATGAGAAGACACAGTTTTGATGCTAGCTCCACAAGCCAAGCCTTTTCACTTCTTCAAGGTCAGTACAGTAATCTCGTTGCCAGCGGTAAGCGTCATACGAGTATACTCGTAGCTGGCTTGTGTAGCTAGTTTACCAACTACGAGTATACTCGTAGTTGGCAGTGAACGTGTTAATTGTACCCCCCCACCCATTGTGCTAAGAAAATTGCACTCCAAAACTAACACCAATCCTATATTGTCTCTTCACTCTTTTCCACTCAACTGGCATCTACCCTATTCAGCCCCTTCCAAAAAAAAAAAAAAAAAAGTGGTAAAAGTCTGCCAACAAACTACCATCCAATTGCTCTTACATCATTTTTCTCTCAAAAACCATGAAGAACACAATTAACAGCCAACTTCCTGTAGGTCCACCATCTAACTAGTGACCAATAATATGGATTCTGCCAATCTCAATTCACAGCTTATCTTCTAGTCTTCACTACTTACATTTGGATAAAAGCCATAGAAAGGTTTTTGAGAAATTCATGTTGTTGCTCTTGACAATTTTAGGGAATTTGGGCCTAGCACAAGAGATACCCATTTTGTGGCCTGCCTTATACCCTTGCAACTGGTCACCAGTTTCCTCTCTGGCTGCTCACTGTCTCAGAGACAAGTTGCAAGTGAATTTTCAGCCTTGTTATAAATTCATTCTAGATAGCTTTGCATAATTTACTTTTTTTTTTTAAACACTATCTCATTCACTGCTAAGTTATTTGATCATGGGTAGCTGTCAACAAATTTATTAAAGAAGTTTTATTTCCATCTCTCTCTCTCTTTGGAAATAAAACTTCTGGATCTGAAAAACCTTAATTCAAACACTTCAGTATTCCCTTTTAAAGAATCAAAGAAACACTTTCAGTTTTAGTTACTGATTTTCTCTAAAAGACATAATGTAGGTCCACAATCTAAGTAGTGACCAGCAATGTGGATTCTGCCAATCTCAGTTCACAGCTTAAAGTTCAGAACATTATTTTTCTTTTTATATGAATAACTGCTGGCCTGGTTGGCCGAGTGGTTAGCATATCTGCTCTCCAGCCAAAGGGCTGCTGGTTCGAATTCATCCAAGTATGTACACACTTTCCCAAGATCGACTAGGTCACCTGGGAGTAGTAGACCCAATCCTCCTGCAATGGGAGAGCCCTTCACCCCGTAGTGGGTAGAAAAACTGGCTGTTCACCATCATGAATAACTACGAAAATAAATGGTCATTAAAAACTTAACCTGTCCTATCCTTTCCTTTAAACAGCTGTCCTGTCATCATTGTCATAACTTAACAATTGATAACTTTTAAATGTTTTTCTTTCTGTATGAAAGACCTCATGAACATCCACAGTCGAGTTCTAAAAATCCTCTCATTTATCTCACAGCAGTATTATACAGCATTCTTCTTCTCACTCCATGCATACTGGACTACTCATTATACTTTTGGTTTTCGTTTCAGTCATGAAGTGAGAAAATGAGCCTCCATTACGTGTTACTGTTATGCCATTTTACTTGAAAACAGTAAAACTCGCACACTTCAAGCAAAACAAGTAAGTTTTTCATATTGTGAATACCCCCTATTAATCTTACACATTTATACAGGACACACAAAATATGTAATTGACAATCTTGTTAAAAAAATTAACAATGTGAGAAAAATTAATACTTTTCTCACAGTATAATTTCATTAACAAAATCAGCTGGTAATTATGAACACAAAAATTAAAATTTGCACATTTGTTGTTTTAAGGATACTTGTGCCATAACATTTCGTAAACTTCACACAATAACACAAGAAAAGGATGAATAATATTTACCTGAGAAAGTAACAGACCATCATCATCACTGTCAATGGGACTAAAACAATGGACTAATTTAAAACGTTGAGAGCCACATGATGTTCTACATGAAACAATGGAAAGGAATAATGATGGAAACATTGTATTATTAGCTATTATTAAATTGAAAAAAAAAACTTTAATGATATGTGATTAGAATAAGACTCTCATATTTTCGATAGTGAGAGGCAATCGTTCTGATTCAAGTTCGGATAATGGAGCAAGGCTTCAGTGCTTTCTTTAAATAATTATTTGAACTTATGATACCACTGAATTAAGCACGTTTCAGACCATAGGATATTGTAGTCATTATCTATTCCATGTTGTGTAAGGCCAGATTCCTCAGATTTTCTGTTGATGTTGTGACTGATGTTCTTGTATTCTTTTCTCCACAGAACGTCCATTTTGTCCAAAGTAAGAGAGATGACATTCACATTAGATTTGGTAGATGCCAGGAAGGAGCATTTATCTTTAAAAGATTGTTATCATGATGACAGTTAGTTGAATGCAATAAATGTCGCCATTAAATTATAATTATGAAGAATTTTAGAGATGCAAGAAATGTAAGGAATATGGATTCTACATAATGTTTCCTTGTTGTTTGAGTTAGAGTTATAGGAGTCAAAAATATGTATGGTCTACTCTGAAAAGCCATCGAGATTCATATATCATTTGATGTGTAAAAGTTCTTGCTGGAGTTGTTGAGGTGTAGAACATTTAGTGCGAGCATAATATATTAGAGCTTTAATAATTCCAGTTTAATGACAGGGGTGGTTTGCAGATTGCTGTTGAATATAGCATCCAGAGAATGTAGGTTTTCGATACACATAAGTCAATTAGTCACGTGATGATTAATGGTAGAGTAGGATGTCTAGGAAGGATAATTTGCTTTCTTTTTTCTATTTCCATAGTTGAAATTAATTCACAGATGTGGATTATTTATGTTGGCTAGAAAGGTAGGTGATGTTTCTTCATTGTGAGACCAGATGGCAAAAACATCATATATATCAAAAACAAAATATAACATACCCAAATGAAGGTTGAGGATGTAGGGATGAGAAAAGGATGTCTTCTAAATGTTCCAAATAGAAGTTGGTGAGAACAGGAGAGGGTGGACTCCCCATGGAGGTTCCTTCAACTTGTCTGTAAATCTTGTTTTGACAAAGAAAATAACCACAGTTGAATAATTTCACTATATCTGGTGGAAAGGCTTGTGAAAGCAGATGTAGTCTATCTGCTTTCATGTTAGTGAAAAGTGAGTCAATATTGAAACTAACCATTAAATCAGTAGGTTGAACAGGAAGATTTTTCACTTTATCCAGAAAATCGCGACAATTTTATGAGCAATCCTGTCTGATTCCTTTTGATAATGTCATCATCATCAAATTCCTGCCATGTACCCTCAAGGGGTGTACAGGACTATATCTCTAAACATTAACAAACTTTCTTCTTGTGCCTGATGTGCACTTCCAGCCTTTCTTGGCACAGATACATCTAACTTCCCCATAAATACATCTAACAAAAAATTAATGTATTTTTTCCTCACTGGCCATTGTTTTTCATCTTACAACTTCTAGCATCATATAAATCCCAAATTGACCCCAATTGGGTTGATTTGGGATTTATAATATGTTAGAACTTGTGCCCATACATTTGGAGTAGTGTACCGAAATCTCTCTATAAACCTTTGCTTGATTATCCAAAAGAGGGCAGTCTGATTAATTGATTACACTTCTTTCACAGATTCACTCCAATCACTATCTCTTTCTCATAGATATTCATTTACCTCTTTCTGTCTGTCTTTTATATGTACTTCCTTAGACAGTGTTATGTTGAATTGTCCATCATTATTTCTCCTCTTTCTTCCAAGGTGATGAATGATGGTAACTAGTTCAACAGAACATTGTCCATGCAAGTATGTATAAAAGACAAGCTGCTCAACATCCATTTACCATGCAGCTCTAAACATACTGAACAAACTTTTTTTCCTTCTTTCTTTCACTGTACTTCTCATCTCTGGAACAGCCTCCCTGTTCAATATTGCAACCTTCATGTGTTGGTTAAATATTAAAATGTTGATAGCATGTGCAGAGGTATCCTTTTTCAACTAAAGAGCTGTATTCATTTTATAATGCAATATCCTTTATCAGTTAAGTTAACTTCACAGTTTCAATAATATCTCACTGCTTATCATTCTCAGGAATGCATCATATTAAAAAAAAAAAAAAAAAAAAAAAAGAAATTACAAAGTTATATACAAAAACTTGTTTGCAGTTATGCTGATATTCAAATAAGATCAAAATTTCAGACCTGTTCTTTGGCTAGATCTCATGAGGTCAGCTGGAACAAATCTTTAAATGGCCACTGTGAAGAGGATGCATTGAAGATTTCTAAGTTATAGAATACGGATGATAAGTGGAGTAAAAAAAAAGGAGTGGGGGGTGTTCATAAACATACATGAGTTATTTAGGGGATTTTATAGTACAAATGTAAAGAAATTTTTCCATATATATGGCAGGAATCAGGGGACCATGGGGAGGGACGCAGTATCGTTGTGTAAATAATCATTATTTTAGGCCTCCTACAATGAATCTTAGAACTCCATGGAAATACCCACATTATAATACTTATTAATAAAACTAATAATAATAAACTTTTTTTTTTTAGCTCTTATAGTTTAAAATGAAAACAGACAATTTAACTGCAGTGGTCTGGCTGTCCACCTTAGCCTATTGAGGAATGAAAATTATGGTTTCACTAATCAGTGCAACACTTAAATTTCAGCAACAAGTAGCACTTGCAACAATAGCTTCCCTGTTGGAAGTTACATTTTTGATTATACAAATTAAGTGGATATTGAATCCAACATTATTTCAAAGCCGAATATATAGAAACTACAAGAGTTTCATGCCGAATATAGAAACTATAAAAGTATCGGTGGATCCAAGCGTAAGCAACCTTTCAGGACAGGGGCAACTCATGGTAAAGGTGGAGTAAGTTCTGGTTACTTTCTTTAGTATTTTCCCTAATGCAAAGCACATCTCCCTGCAGACATCTATGGTGCTATGCATTATGGGAAGTGGTCACTACCCAGACCGGTCTTGACCTTTGTTGAGGTCTCGTCAGTGGGAGCCAGACCCAGATGTAAAATACTCAGGTTGAAGTGATGCCGAAGTCATTCTTTCCCATATGAGTTGCCAAAAGGTGTCGCATCTTAAGAGGTACCAAGAATTACTGAAATAAAGAGTCAAAAGACTTCACTTCGGCAATGCAAAATTATACAAATTAAGTGGATATTGAATCCAACAGTCTGGCTTTCACTGACAAGACCTCAACAAAGGTCGAAACCGGTGTGGGTAGTGACCACTTCCCATAATGCACAGCATCGTACATGTCTGCAGGGAGATGTGCTTTGAATTAGGGAAAATGCTAAGGAAAGTGATCAGAACTTACTCCACCTTTACCACAAGTTGCCCCCTGTCCTGAAAGGTTGCTTACGCTTGGATCTGCCAATACTTTTATAGTTTCTATATCCGGCACAAAACTCTTGTAGTTTCTATATATTCGGCTTTGAAATAATGTTGGATTCAATATCCGCTTAATTTGTATAATTTTGCATCGCCGAAGTGAAGCCTTTTGACTCTTTATTTCAGTAATTAAATTTTTGATTTTAATCTTGTATAAGATTAAATAAAATAAAAAGCACACTCTTATCCAACATTCTGTTGGATAAGAGAGGGTTTTTTATTTATTTATTTATTATTATTAATAATATTGAGAACTGTGGGACTGATTTATTTGTTCAAGTACATAAATGCATTACTAATGAAGTTCATATATTAAAAAAGGTTTGTACTGCATTACAAAAGCAGTTTTGTGATGTTTTATGAGTATGAGGGATACCAATTAATTTCATCCAAATTTTTATATAGGTGCCCATAATACTTTCTTGAAGTTTATGTGATAATTGGCCACTCATAAATGAATGTTTCCTTGAGTTTCACTTACAGTAACCTTTTATCAATTTAAAACTATATCCCTTACTATACATTTCATCAGAAAGTAGTGTAAAAATATCAATAGAATTCAATTTCTTCATATCCTTAATAGTTTTATAAACTTCAGTCCTTATTGATCCTGGTTATAAGGGTTGCAGTGTACAAGGTGGATTCAAAAAAAGACTGAACGTTTGCTATAAAGACTTTATTGCTCATTTTACAACATTTTAAGCACTGTTCCCTTCAAAGTAGTCCCCTCTACTGATGATACACCATTCCCAACATTTCTTCCACTGTTGGAATGCTTTCTGTGATGGTACGCAGTCTCTTATCACATTTTCCTGAATCTCCTCTATGGTTTGGAAACTATATCCTTTGAAAGTTGTTTTAAGTTTGGGAAACAGGAAAAAATCTTCTTGGGCTAAGTCGAGAGAATAGGATGGATGGGGCACAACAGATGTCTGATGTTTTGCCATATAACTTCGGTCGAGGAGCAATGTATGAGCTGGCACATTGTCATGTGCAACATCCGAGTCTGGTTTTTCCACAATTCAGGCCTGTTTTTGTGTGCACAGCATCCGTCAAATGCTCTATAATTTCCTGGTACAACTCATTGTTTACCATCTGACCACGTGACGTGGTACAAATTCATAATGGACAATGCCTTTCCAATCAAAAAACACAACCAACTTTGTGTTTTTTGATCTTGATCTTCGATCGACTCATCCATCGATGCTTAAGCCACTCATAGCACTAATTGCAGTATTCTCTAGAAAAACTTTAATTTTAATATTCATTCATGTTTATGTATAAGCAGAAATGGCCATCCTTTAAATTACAAATCCAACAAATAACAAGTTGATCCTGAACATTTGAAAATCTTTCTAACCAAATCGATAAAATAAAAACATCTTTTTTGAATTGCTTACTTGAGATATTTTCAGTATTTTAGAGCACATATCATTAACATCACCACTACCTGAATCCTGAATACAAACAAGGATCAGCAAATATATTTTGACTACTAGTTTAAAAGACAACATACTGCTTATTAACAGGGAGTACTCACAGCCATGTGATTAATGTTTTAGGCAGTGCTCTTAACAAAGCAGAGTTTCTTTTAGTAGCACTAAAATCAGTTGAAAATTCTTCTTCTTTGTCACATTATTCATGATGAGAAGTGAGAGAGTGTTGCATGAAAGTGCAAAGAAATGGTGGTGCCCCTAACTGGGATATTTTCAGTAGTGACACATTTCCATTTGAAGGCAAGACAGTCTTGTTACACAAAGGGGACCAAAATAGATACCAGTTAGTATCTCAGAAGTGGTGAGTTAAGTTATTGGAAAAGTAGATTGAAGGCAGAAGTCTGAAAGGGATTAATAGGAATATGATACTCTTTGGGGAAGATCATAGCTTTTTAAAGGGAGATGTCTTGTCTTAATAATTTACTCAGTTTCTACAAAAAGTTACAGTTGCCTTTGATAAGGGAACTGACAACACCGTGATATCTAGATTTTATAAAGGTATTCCACATTATACTTCATGGAATTCTGGAAGAACAGGAAGCTGGTGACATGGATAAGAGTGTGGCTGATGACTGAGACATCAGCAAGTAGTACACTGTTGTCCAAAAGCTAAGGATAAATTACATTTTTACCTATATATGAAAAAATTTTGATGAGTACAGCCAAATGTGGACATAAATTTATTGCTAGCATATTAATAAATTATATTATGCAAAACATGTTTTATAAATTTTGTACAAATTAAATTGCAATACATTTTTGGAAAAAGTTACAAATTTCCTAAGGATGTAGTTAAGGAATTAATGTACAGTGCTTTCAGAAAACTATGTGGAGAGACATTTCAGTGTGGTATATGTCCACACAAACTGCGATGAAGCTCTCACAATATCATACCATTCTTAGCACCAAGTGATTCAGGAGTTCTTGAGACATACTGGCACCCACTCCTCATTCAGAGCAAGGATAAGGCCTTGTTTGTTTTCTGGAGGGGAATTTTGAGCAGCAGTCCATCTCCCTATTGCATCCCAAATGTGTTCTATGGGGTTGAGATTTGAGGAGTATGCTGGCAACTCAATTCTATTAATATCCTCTGTCTTCAAAAATATCTCCACTGCTCATGGCAATGTGGTGGCATTGCCATCCATAAAAATGAATTCTTTGTCTACAGCACCACAGAACAATTGAACATGCCGTTGAAGAACTTTGTTGCAATATCATTCACCAGTCGTAGTCCCTTTTACCAGCACTTGTAGCTCAGTGCATCCATTAAGCATAATGCCTCCCTACACCATGACATCAGCACCACAGTAACTATCCCTTTCACGAACAGTCTCGCTATAGCAAACATTCATTTCAGATCAATTGTCATCTAGAATCGAAGGAAAGACTAAAAACAACTCTCATCTAAGGAGTACATTAGCTCATTGGTGCTGTGTCCAATTTTTATGGATATAACACTGCTGAAAATGTTCACTATGATGAGCTGTGGATAGAGGGATGAAGAACACAAGTAGGCCTATATGCTTTCGGGAGTATAGGTCTACTTGTCTCAGACATATTGCCACAGTTTGTCGAGATATCCATGTACCTATACACAACAAAATGTAATTGACTCATCTGCCATTGTGCATCCATTATGTTTTACTGTTATAACCAAAAATTTGTCTTCGTGCTCTGTGGTAGAGTGAAAGCAACCTTTTAGCAAATGGAATATGATCCAGACCTTTCAGCAAATGTCTGGATCATATTCCATTGGTTTAAAACATTGTCCAGAACACGGATAAATGCTATGTGAGATTCCAAACTCCTTGGCAATATGATTAATTCCATGACCTTCTTCAGTTTTTCCAATAATTCTTCCCCAGCTGAAATCATCTAGATGGTATCTTTGAGACATTACAAGACATCCAAGTTTGAAACTTTATTCCTTCACAAAATGAGTCTCCTTCAAACACAGTTCACTTAGCACAGTCTTGCTTTTTATCCTGTTTGCTATCATGCTACCATGTGATTCCTTTGCATGCAGTTTGAAATTTTGAATGTATACCCGCTTTTTACACAAAATTTGAGTTATACAAATTGTCAAAAGCTGATTCATCTGAATTTGGGGTTTTGGACACCAGTGTTTATGTTGGAGTTGAAGAAATGGCCAGTGGTGTGCTGCCTCCATAGAATCTTTCATGTAGGCTGCCGCTGCTGCTATTCAGTTTGTTTATGAATTATATTGGGAATGATCCAAATAGGAATACCAGTGTTTGCCAAACTGGGGCAACACTGTGGAGGCTAGTAGTTAAAAAAGATAATGAGGCCCTTCAGAATAATTTGAATAGTGCGACAGTGTTGGAAAAGTATAAGGTCATGCACTTTGCACTGAATAGATTGCAAGCTGTGTATTTTTATTGATGGGATTGCACTACAAGAAATTGATGATGCTAGGAATTTGGAAGTGGTAAGGCATATTGCAAAAGTATTCAGTATAGCTCAAAGTATCAGATGTTGAAGCACTGACAGGTAGGGGGATAATTGACATTCTTTATGACTTTAGTACATCTACCTCTTACATTTTCTGTAGTTCGCACACGAAATAAATAAATATAAGTACATATACCTTTCGATGCAAGAATTTTATTATCATAATTCGAATAACCTGATTTCTAATCACTCCTGATTCATTCATTGGCAGTAAACCTAACAAAATATAAACAAATTAGTGTTATGCATGCAAGGTTTTCCTTTGGATGAGGAAGTGGTGAAATGGATCAAGAAGGAACTGATCAGTATGGTGATTGGTCTGTATTCTCTATGAAGATAGAGAATACAGACCAATATAGGAAGACTATAGGTTTGTGTATTACAGAGTTTATTTAACAGGCCAGAAATTAGAAGATATAATAAAATCATATAAATTATTGAAAGGATCTCTTCAGTAAATACTGGAATTTTTCAGAACATTATTTGACAGCAGAGGACAAGGGATCATCTCTGGAGATCATGTAAGAGTGTGGTAAGTAAGGATTTGAGGACCAGAATTTTATCATCAGGAGTAGTATATAGTGCATATGTGGAATGAGTTGGAGGGGGTAGCTCTGCATGTTCTGTTTATGAACAAGTTTAAGAAGAGTAAGATAGGTACTGTAATTAATGTGAGCATCCCACAATGAGTCTTCAGATTCCTTGGAGATGTCCATATAATATTTATTCATAAAGTATATTTTTATAATATTTATAGTCTTTTGGTAGGAGATCTGAATAAAAAGGGTACAGAACTACTAGAGGAAATTTTGAAGGTATTGGAATATTTTAATAACTTTAGGGATTCAACCATAGAAGACTCAACCATTATATGGTTGAATGGTCTTATAAGATTCTAATATTTGCAAGGCTATTATGGACAACTGTCATTTCACTGCTTTACTCTTCAGCAGTTTATCTTGTGAAGAGACCAATATGAAGACAACTTGTCAAATCACCAAGTGAAAAAACATCCAGAATTATTTAATAAAATGGTGATACATTGATGGATTTTACTACTTTTATATGGAAAGTATATACATCTGCTTTGATTTGAGGTCTAGCTTCCACTGATGAGATCTCAAAAAAAAAAAAAAAAGAAGTAGTCAAAACTAGTCTGGGTAATGGTCCTCTTAATAATGTTTTTGCATTATGGGATACTGAGGCAATTGATGTGGAATCAACAGTCTGTTTATAAGTAGGCTACTCTGCAGATCATGCATGTGTAACTTTTGTTTACTAATGCTTGGATAAAGGATTAAAACAAGAATATTATTATTATTATTATTATTCAGGCCTCCATGGAGTCGAAAGACTCATCGTGGGAGGTCCTTCCTAAGAAGATAAAATCTGTCAAGACTCATCGAGGGGAGATCCCCCCCCCCCTCCCCTAAGAATCACAAAGTCTATCATACCACTCCTTAAACTCATTGACCGTTCTTGCTCTCACCACTCCATCAGGCAATGCATTCCACGGTTCAAACACCCTCCACGCAAAGAAACCACTCTGACCCTCTTGCTCACAGTTTCCTTTCGTAACTTCCAGGGATGGCCTCTTGTCATCACTCCTTCCCGCTGTTCAACCAAGCGAAAGAACTCCCCAGTGTCAACCCTGTAACCACCTCTCAACAGTTTAAAAGTCTCAATCATATCACCTCTCCTTCTTCTATCCACCACACTGTCCACATTCCCTCAGCCGATCCTCGTAACTATCCTTGTACAGTCCTGAAACCATCTTTGTCATCCGTCTTTGTATCCTTTCCACAGTTAATTTATCCCCTTCAAATCCTGGAGACCAAATCTGAGAACAATCGTCCAAGTGTGGTCTGATCAGAGACGTATACAACGGAATGATAACCCTCTTATCTCTGCAGATCAGTGTCCTTCTCATAATTGCAGCAAATCCTCTGTGTTACCTTCACCACCTTTGCAATATGTCCCCTAAACTTCAGGTTTCTATCAATCATCAACCCCAGATCTCTTGTCTCCTCTACTTCCTCCAGCATAACTCCTCCCATGGAGTATGCTGCATCCCATCGATGTTTCCCAAACCTCAAGACCTTACATTTTGCTGCATTAAACTGATATCCTCATTCATTTGCCCATCTATCTAGCTTATTCAAATCCTCTTGCAGGGCTACCACATCTGCACTATTACTAATAATCCTTCCTAGCTTCGCATCATCCGCAAACAACTGAATATCCCCTTACAATCTACTGGCAATGTCATTGATATAAAGGTTAAACAATATAGGTCCTAGTACTGAGCCCTGTGGGACCCCACTTGTAACCCTCTGCCTACTTGAAATTGCTCCACCATACACAACTCTCTGATACCTATCAGACAGCCAATCCTGAATCCAGTTGACCAATCTGACATCCAGACCCATGTGCTGCAACTCAAATATCAGCTTATCATGTGGCACCCTGTCAAATGCCTTCGCTAAATCTAAGAAAATTGCAGTATATGCCTTTCCCTCATCTAATGCTCTTGTAACTTTATTATAAAAGGCTAGCATATTGCTAAAACAAGAGTGCCCCTTCACAAATCCATGTTGACTCTCACAGATAACATTACCTTCATCTGCCCAATGTTGTATACGGTCCCTCACTACTTTCTCCAAGATCTTAACAACTACTGATGACACACAGACTGGCCTATAATTAGACACTTCCAGTCTGTTACCACCGTTATGCAATGGCACTATCTTACCTTTTTTCCATTCCCTGGGCACCTTTGCCGAAGCCAGACTTTCATTGAAAAGCCAGGTTAAAGGCACTGTCAGTTCCCTGGCACATTCTCTCAAAACTCATGGTGAAATACCATCCAGTCCCAAAGCTTTACTGACATCTAGAGTACTCAGTATCTGAAACACACTCTCCTCCTGTGCCTCTAAACCTCAAACCAGCCCTATCCCTCTAGCATTAAAACTGACTCCTCTAGGATGAAATACTCCAATAAAGTGTTCATTGAACAATTCCACTATGTCCTCTGCATCAGTCACTCTATTCCCATTTTTATCCCACAATATCATTCTTCCACAGTTATTTCTCCTCCTACTGGCCACATAGCTAAAAAATTCCCTAGGATTTTCTTTGGATCTTAGGGCCAACCTCCTCCCATATTCCAGTTTCGCTTTCCATACCACACTAGTCACTCTTCTGGCATGTGTCTTATATTCTTCATGCATCCTCTCTTTACCTGTCTCCTTATATCTCTTCCATAGCCTCTTTTTCGTATGCAATTCCTGTTTAATATTGTTTGTCATCCACTTTACTACAAATTGTGTCCTCTTCTTCACTCGTGGTATACAACTTACTATTGCTGCTAACAAATATTCTTTCACAATTTCTCACAGACTAATGATATCCCGGCCTTCCAATTCCTCCCTCCATGAAACTTCCCGAAGTTGACGTCTAAGACTATTATAATCACCTGCTTTATAATTCCACATTAGTTCCTGTCTCTTTGATACTCCTGCATGTCTATTCATTTTCCAAGTCAAAACCATATGGTCACTCTCTCCACCTGGTGGGAGAGATGTCATCTCAGTTATTATCAACTCTTCTGATGCTATAACCAAATCCAAACCTCTTGAACCTCTTGTTCCCTCTGTTACATGTTGCCTAAGACATTTGTCCCTCAAGAATTCTAAAAATTCCATTCCCCTATTGTTACATGCATCTTCCTCTCTCCAATTTATACTACTGTGGTTAAAATCCCCCATAACAATCATTCTTCTTGCACTTGCCAAACTTAGCTGTCTAAACATCTCCTGGTCCCCATCCTCTGTGATCCTGGGTCTGTAGCAACACCCCACTAAATATCCTGTCTTTCCTACCTCTACCTCACACCATATGCTCTCAAAATCATTTGTCTCACTTCCTTCCAAAGCCTCCACTCTTAGAGGACATAGGCCATCACTCATGATAAGCAGTACCCCACCACCATGCCTTCCCCTCCTATCCTGACGAAAAATGCTATACCCAGCGACTTCTATTCCTGTTATTATATCCCCTTCTGTCAACCACGTCTCAGTGATCCCAATAATTTTTGGCCAGACTGATGCTATCTGCACCACCAATTCCTCTCCCTTATTCCGGATACTCCTGGCATTAGTATAAAACATATAAATGCCATTATTTCTATACCCAGCATTATCCCTTCTAGACTCCACTGGGCTCAGTGCTACCTGACATCATCTCCCTTCTCCCAAGTATCCATTCCCACAAGAGGCCACCCCTGCTATCATCCTCCCTGGGACACACTGACTCGTTCAGAACAGCAATCTCTCCAGATGCCTACGTCCTTCCTCATTCAAATGTAAGCGGTCTCTCGCATACAATTCCTCTCTCTCTTCAAACGCACTCCAAGCATCCACATATTCCAGTCCTCTTTTGTCACACATTCTCGCTATTATGCCATTCAATATCACCGCTCTTCTGCTCAGTTCATCATTATCATACCTAGGCAACACGCACACTATTTTTCCTCTCTGTGTCTTCTGTCGTACCACCTCATGCAAGAATCTCATATCTCTCGCTGCCCTATTTACACCACCACTCAAGTCATTTGTTCCCACCATCACAATCATCTCATCCACCCTTTCACCTCTCTTAATTGCCATAGCCACCCTTTCTGTTGTTCCTCTTGGCAAACACTCCTCACGCATCCTATCTTGAACACCACGGATCATTGAGTCGCCATACATTATACCTCTTACCATTCTCTCCTATTGTTTCCATTCTCTCCTCTTCTTTCATTCCCATAGGTCTCTCTCATTCCCTCTCCTCTACTGCTATTCTCTCTTCTAGCATTCCCATACCTCTCTCTCCTACTGTTTCCATTCTCTCCTCTTCCAGCACTCACATATATCTCTCTCATTTCCTCTTTCCTGCTGTTTCCATTTTCTCCACTTCTAGCACTTCCATATCCCTCCCTCATTCCGTCTCTCCTATTGTTTCCATCCTCTCGTCTTCTAGCATTCCCATATCTCTCTCTCTCATTCCATCTCTCCTACTGTTTCCATTCTCTCCTCTTCTAGCACTTTGATATCTGTCTCTCATTCCATCTCTCTCCTACTGTTTCATCCTCTTGTCTGCTAGCATTCCCATACTTCTCTCTCATTCCCTCTCTTCTACTGTTTCCATTCTCTCCTCTTCTAGCACCCACATATCTCTCACTCATTCCCTCTCTTCCATATAATTTCTTGTTAAGTATTATGTACATTGTCAAGCAAGAAGTTAGATTTAAAAAGAGCAATATGTATTTTTAAACACCATAGATGATAAATAGTCAAATTACTATTGTTGATCTGTGGAAGTTGTGGAAGAGTATGTTAAGTAATGGTGTGAGGACTAGATTTTTTTTTTTTGTGGACAGTGGTGAATGAGTGGAATGGATTTCCAGAATTAGTTGTGAGGGCCCTGACAGTAGAGGAGCTGAAGGAGAGCTATAATAGGTTTTGTTTATATATACATTAGTATGGGTCTCCCACAATGAGTCTCTGGACTCCATGGAGATACCATAAAATAATAATAGTTCTAAATTTTTCTAAAAGTTTTCAGTATCTTTCAGTTAAATCCTATCTATTCTATCTATCTCTCCCTTCCATCTGATTCAGATAGGTTGAGTCTCTTCCTAATTGAGGAGTCACGGCAAAATAATGCAGCCGGCACGCCACTCCTCTGTTGTGCATCCCTATTTGAGGTATTCACGACTGTAGTCCATGTGTGTGTTCATGGGGCCGGTTTGCCAGCTGAACTGGGAGAAAACCCTACTGCCCACGTCGAAGACCGGCTAACTTGGCTGTGGCTGAGGAAGATCCTTGAGTTCCTCATGTCACTGACGGAAATCGAACCTAGGACACTCCTTCCCCAGGCATATGGTTGCGAAGCACACAGCCACTAGGCTAACCATGCAGACTGTATAACATTCACTTCAAAACAGGTTCATATCTGGTTTTGGAAATACATAAAAATTAAAAAAAAAATTAAGTTGAGGTCTTGACTTGTCAAATTACAAAAACTATAAATTATTTATTAGCAAATAAACATTGAATAATTACAAATAATAAAATTCTGTAAACTCATTCTCCCACTCACTCTAAATATGCAATTGAATATATTTAGCTAGACAACAAATATGCTACAAGTGTTAATTTCAAAAATTTAATAGCTCACTGAGATATGGCCATCTTATCACAATTCCTTAAGCTACCATTAGTCTATAACAAAATGCTTTGATTGGTATTCCAAAAACAATATTTATATTTTCTTGCCAGTACAAGGAGTATATTATCCTTAGTCAAATACATAACTTCCACACTGTTAAAAAGCAGAAATAATTTTACCCCGATATTAAAAAAAAATTTAAATAATGCTTCTTTTCTTTGCATGACACATCACACATTTGAATCATTTAGAGCAATGTTCTAGTCTGGACTTCCATAATTATCATTCGAGTATCATTCTTTATGTGTTGAAAGATAACATAGCATTACACTTTTCTCATAAATAGTTCCAGTCTTGCTGAGTCTCATGAGGTTTTGGTGTTTGTTGATATAACATACCAACAAACACCAAAGAAGTCTGCGATAAAATCTGGAAAACAAAGGATATATATGTCGCAGGGAAATGATGAAAATAGGGATTTGATCAAATCCCTGAGGGATATGATCAATTCATGGAAGATGTTAAAATAACAACTCTGTGGAGTGATTTCCCTGAAGAAAGTAAGTGATTTGATCAAATCCCTTAACTCTTTTAGTGATTTGATCAAATCCTTTAACTGTTTTAGTGAAAAGATGAAATAATATTGTTTAGATATTAAAAGTATTTATTTAGTAAACCATGCATTATTAAATGTAGAATAGTTAATACAACAATAGTCATTTAAGCTGATATTTTTAAAAACAAAAAGTATATTTTTAGTGAAATTTTAAACATTTTTCGTGGATACAAGCTCCCCTCTGGCGTCTGTGCCGGCCAAACATTACGCGAGGAAGGTTGCACACATTTTTATTGTTTTCTATATTTCGAGTTTTATCAAGTACCTACCGTAAAAAAATGAGTTCAGATATAGAACAAAATCAAACTCTGACCGAATTTGTATCTGAAGAACAGTTCAATGAAACTGTCAGGACGTTTTTGAACAAGCGGCATGAAAAAGAAAAACCTTTGTGGACTCGGGAAAGGATAGAAGAAGCTGTCACAATCATTGAACAATTTAAATTAGCACCACTACTTAAACTGCAACGGACACATAAACAGTACTATTATGGAAAAAAATACAATGTTATGGAAGTAGGTACTAAAAAATCTTTGATTTTGAAGAGAAAGTCTGAATTCGATCCAATTGTGAAAATAGTACCAACAGAAAATTTTTACCACATACTTCGGGAAACCCATCAATCAACTGGCCACGGAGGAAGAGATAAAATGCTGTATAGTTTGAAATCGAAATACCTAATACCTACTTCAGTTGTACTGGAGTTTTTAAAGCTGTGCACGGTATGTCAGTCTAAAAAAAAATTTCCAAACAAAGGAATCGTTTTTGCCCAATTGTATCTAGCGACTTCAATCATCGTGGCCAAGTCGATTTAGTTGACTTACAGTCGACACCAGATAGAAATTACAAATGGCTATTAAACTACCAGGACCACGCGACGAAATTCAGCTTTCTTCGACCGTTGACTACAAAAAGAGCTGCTGAAGTAGCAATGGAACTATTAAAAATATTTTTGGAAGTAGGTTGTCCTCATATACTACAAAAGCAACAACGGCCGTGAGTTTACGGCTGCTGTCATACAAGAATTAACAAGCCTGTGGCCAACGTGCAAAATTGTAAATGGTAGGCTTAGACATCCAGCTAGTCAAGGATCTGTTGAGCGATCAAATCAAGATGTTGAAGCTATGTTACGTGCTTGGCTAATTGACAATGACACAAAAAATTGGGCTATAGGTTGTTACTTTGTTCAATTCCAAAAGAATTCCTCTTTTCATCGAACCATTAAACGATCACCTTATAAACTTTATTTGGAACAGAACCAAAAACAGGACTCCAATCTAGTCATATTTCGAAAGAGTTGCTTGAAAAACTTGTTACTGAAGAGGACTTGGATCTACTTCTTAATCAGCAGGACCATGACATTATTTTAACACCAGAAGACTTATCAGCAGCTTCCTTAGAGAACAACACTTCAACTTCAAAAGATCCACCAGCATCTGAATTAATTGATTACAATGCTTCAACTTCAAATGATCTATTAATATTTAAATCAACCAACAATAACACTTCAATGTCACACGATCTACCAGCAGCTGATTTACTCACCAAAAAGGCTATAAATTTAGAGGATCTACCAGAAATTGAATCACTTTCTTTATCGACAATAAGACAACTCGAACCAGTTAACAACTCTACTTCAACTCCTGCTTCAACAGTTAAAACATCTGTAGTGTTACTTGCATCAGAAGGGGAAGCAGCTGTCAGCGACAGTAAAGCATGTTGTGTTGTTTGTAGAATGGAATCTACTGGAGCCCATTCATATGATATTTGTAAAATCCGGTGCACTCATTATGTGGGAATACAGTAGGAGAAGAAGGATATGGATCGAAAATTCTATGCCTATTTATGCCAAAAAGAAGAGAGCATTACAGATCAAAGGGAAAATGCTGCAAAACACCTGAAAAGATCAGCTGAAAAAATGAAAGAAGTTTCTTTGAAGAAATTTAAAGACGTGTTAGTGAATTCCACGGTTTTGGTGTATGTACCTAAGGTAGATAGAGGCCCATTAGATGGAAATAGCATCGTGAGGATCGTATTAGATATAAAAAATAATTTATACCAAATTGGTACTTCAGTTGGAATTATAAAAGATTGGCTACCAAGAAACGCTCTTCAAATAGCTACTACAACATTTACCAAAACAGTTCCACAGATTAACCTAAGTCTGCGTGAGATTGCAGGAAAATTATCCGTATTTGGAGGTCAAGGATTTAAGAAGTGTTCTTGTGAGCAATCCAAATTACAACGTAAAACAAAAAGATGTGCCTGTGAAAAAAGTAACGTACTTTGTAACTCGAGATGCCATAAATCAACAACGTGTTTTAATAAAAATGAATAAACATTATTATTTATTAATTACATTCACGAAAAAATGTTTAAAATTTCACTAATTTCACTATTTCTTTTGTTTCGAATAAATAATTTGTGTTTCAATGACTATTGTTGTATTAACTATTCTACATTTAATAATGCATGGTTTACTAAATAAATACTTTTAATATCTAAACAATATTATTTCATCTTTTCACTAAAACAGTTAAGGGATTTGATCAAATCACTTACTTTCTTCAGGGAAATCACCCCACAGAGTTGTTATTTTAACATCTTCCATGAATTGATCATATCCCTTAGGGATTTGATCAAATCCCTATTTTCATCATTTCCCTGTGACATTATATACCACGCACTCATTTTCAATTTTTTTCATTTCTCATGTTATATTTATCTGTTGTATTTTTCATTTTATATTCTTTTTTCACATGCATAGCAGTATTGGTCAGACTACTGATTTATATATTTTACTTTTGTTCCTTTTGTTTAATCTTCATTTTTCCATACAGCTTATACATTCTGATATTTTATTTGCTTTCAGGAATTGTCCTTTTTTTATTATTCTGTGTTATATTTGCACTGTTCACAATTATTAAAAAATATTTAAATTTCATTATTTGTTTTAGTATTTTTCCATTTAGTTCTAATTTACATCTTACTGATTCTTTTGCAACTAATATGTTTTTGATTTCTCTCTTGATATTTTCATTTTAAAACTGCTACATATCTGTTGGAATTTGAATAATCTGAAAGTAATTTAGTCATTTTCATACATAAGTAGCAAGGTTTTTCATCCTGCATAAGGCATATTGGCCACTAGAACACATGCAATTTACAGACAAAAAATACTGTTGGTTGTGATGGTGGGCAGTAGATGCCATCATGTGTTGATGGTAGTACTGACATTATATAGTTGGAGGATTAAGTACAGACTACAGCAAGTTGTGTAGTGGACTCTTCCACGATGAGACCTTGGAGGTATCATGTAATAATAATAACGATTGCTTTTGGAGATCATCTCCTGCAAGTACTACAATACTACATCTTCTGCATATCAAACTATCCTTTATGAATATATTTACATGCAAACTTTGTTTGCATACACCTAGATAAATTATTAAACAAGAATATAATTTCTACACAAGTTTAATTTAATCTATAAACAAGTGGAAAACGTTCTACAACTATCCATAGTATTTTATTAACAAGGTAATACACCTTTTTGCTATTTGTATACAAGAAATATATGACCTCTGCATTGATTAAATCCTGGTATCTTCTTTTCAAATCTTCCTGCAGACCACTATTCCTACTGTGACTGGTCAAGCTTACCAAATCCTACCTCAGAATTAGATCATCTGAATGCAATATCGCAGCAGGTGTCCCCTGCTTTGCCATCTATGTGCCTGATATCCCATGGACAGTGTCCTTATACACAGCCAATATTGCAATAATGGTCTGCCCCCCCCCCCCATGACCTAGATTATCACAAAAAAAAAATAATTTGCAAAACACTGTCTCAAAACTAGAACAGCGATTCAAAAAATGGCAAGATGATATTAATGCAGACAGAAGTACTACAGTGCTTCTGTCTGCATTATGGGAGATAGATGTCCCCACAGGAGAGGATGGTCATGTTTTGCACCCCCCTCCCCAATTCCATAGCAACCAGTAATCATATACTTATGGATACAACTAATAATGGCCTTCACTTCATGACTCATATCTATCATGTCTGCTCAAAAGCAAATAGGGCAGTAGGACAGCTATACCCATTACTTAATTGTCACAGTTGGCTAAGCACATAACCATAACTGCTCCTATACAAGATACTGATCGGTCCAGTCCTGATGTATAGCTCACCTGAGTGGAGTTACACAGCAGATTCAAACATTATCAGGCTGCAGATAATCCAAAAGAAATGTTTGCAAATAGTGTTCAGTATATCATAGTTCATAAGAATTGGCTTCACTGAGAAGCCAATATCACTAAGATCAAAACTTTCCTATGGGAAAGGGCTGCAAAACTCTTTGCAATTGCTACTATCCACCTTAATCCATTAATCTGCCAAGCAATAGACTACAGTGAGCATCACCCTGCAAAAGACAAACATTTCAAAACCATTCTGAGCTTTTTAAACCAGAATCCCAAGATGGGCGAGTCAAAGGCTCAATAACATCCCAAGTCTGCCCACAGTATCACCTAGAGGTAGACTAAAACAAACAAATATCTCAGGACATATGTACCAAAAAGCTGTACTGAACATGTAGTATTTTGTTGCTGTTGTTGTTTATTTTAATAAAAGAATATTTAAAAAAACTCACTGGTAGTCAGTGGCCCACATTTGGCAAGCCAAGTTCTAAATAACATTCCTTGATGCAGCATTTTTGTTGCAAATCCAACAAAGGGATAAAGGAACACAGGTCCAATCAATCTATCCTTGCCAGAACATTAAACAGTTAATCTTGGTATCTGTCTAAGTCTAACTCCCACTGATGAGACCCTGTTCCTGAGTAGTGGATCCCTTCCCATAACACACAGCATCATATTCATCCGAAAGGATGTTTGCTTCACATTATTGGAATACTAAGGCCATTGATGTGAAGTCATTAGCCTCTATATACAAGTAGCTAGTCATGAAGATGCTTCACTCACAAACTTTGTTTACTTACATTTGGATATAGGATTAAACAAGAATTTTTTTTTTTTTTTTCAAATTTAATTTAATTTAAAACTAAGTGATAAAACTTTCTAAGCTTTTTGTAGTGTTTTTTAGAATTCTTCAATTTTTGTTTTTGGTTTTCCTTCTTTAGAGTTGTAGGCACTGATTATATTTAGACTTCTATTTTTATTCTCAATATTCTTTCAGATACATATTACCATTATTTTATATCATTTTTAAAATCTTTGTTTTGTTATTCTTACACTTCCTTTAATTCTCAGTTGTTTCTCTAATTTACTGAAAAATGTGTGCTGTTTTTTTAGTATTTTATAAGCAATTGGATATGCTGTTTTTATTTTGCTTATTCAATTCTTCAGTAAATTCTTCTGTTTTTTAATTTAAATAGTGAAGTTTCCATATTCCAATCCTGAATGTATTCTGTTCCCAATGCCTTTTTATTATTATTATTGTTCTTTCCTAGTTGAATCTGTCTGGACACATTTTGTACTGTTTCTATGGATGTTTAGTTTTTATATCCTATAAGCAAATTGCTATCCCTACTTTCCATGTCCCCTGCTTTAGCTGGCCATGTTGGTATGACCTTCATACCTAGGGTAGCCCTTCTGGTAGTTTAAACTACTGGCATAAATTGCCCATTCACTCTCTTACCATACTGAGGTATCAGGTGTGATTGAGAAAGGGATGTATAGTTGCTGACCTAAGAACAATGCACAATTTTTGGCAATATCTTTAAGAAACAAGAACTAAAGCTGCTTTGCTCAACTAGTATAGCATCATATGAGATGGTTGAACATCTGTCACAGTCATTGTCCCCATGGATCAACTGCTCTGCTTCAACAGGAATTTTTTTACACGAATGTCCAGATTTGGGGGTGAAGAGCTGTTGTCACCTTTCTATACCATACATAATCCAGAACTTTTAATGAATTGCTATTGAGTAGATCTGACTAGCTGGCTGCGCAAGACTGTTATTATTACCTGAGATCTCCAGGGAGTGAGCGACTTATTGAAGGAGAACATGGATCACTCACGCCAACTGTTATACCTATTCTTGAATTCATTCACACTTCCTGCACTCACAACCTCCAAAGGCAAGCCATGCAACACTCTGTGAAAGAAAAAAAATCTATCCTTCATGCTTTTATACAATACATTCATTCTCAACTTCCATAGATGTCATCTCATCCTCTCCCTATCCTCTATAAAATGAAAAGTTTGATCTACTGATATCTTATATGACCCTTTCAGAAGTTTATAGGTTTCTATCATATTATTCCTCATTCTCCTATTTTCTAGTGTCTACAGTTCCCAAATTCTCAATCTGTTCTAATAATCTACATTACGCAGTTCCAATATCATCTTTGTCATTCTCCTCTCCATTATATCTGCATCACCAAGGAAACCAGGAGACTAGATCTGCACACAACAGTCCAGGTGAGGACATGTTAAGGCTTTGTAAATAGGCAAAATTATTTTCTTATCCTTACAAGTTAAAATTCATTTCAACATTGCAATCAACCACTCAGTTGCTTACAATCTTTACTATATGGCCCTTGATATAATATGCTATTGAATATTTCATTGCACCAAAATGCATAACTTTACATTTACTAACATTGAGATAATTTGAATAAGGCTGGATAGCTCATGAATCCAGCCTTATTCAAATCATTTTCCAAGTACTGCATATCACATTCCTGATTACCCTGCATATTCTTGCATCATCAGCAAATTGCTGTATGTTCTCCTATCAAATCCTTCCTGATGTCATTAATATAATGATTGAATAACAGTGGACAAGTACTGATTACCTTAAATCTTGCAGACTCACAATCTTCATACATCACTTTTTACTATCTGTCAGGTGGCCATCCTTTTATCGACGCTAATGGTTTATAATCTAATTCTATATATTATAATTTATATAAGAGCCTTCCACAGTGTAGCTTTTGAAAAGCCTTAGCAATGTCCAAAAGCATCATGTTGTATCCGTTCCCTTTATCTGCATCAGGGTTTCTCAAACTTTTTCTACGACGGAACACTTCACAAATCCTGAAATTTTCACGGAACACCTTAGTTATTTTGTAATGTATTAATTAATAATTAATTGGTAATTTAGCTGAATTTAATTAATTAAACATCAATTAAAGTTTAATTTAATTGATGTTTTGATTGATTTAATTAAAGCGTCAATAAACCATCATTAAATTAATTTGTGCTGATTTTCATTGACATATCCTATTCAAATTGCCAAAAACACTTGCACACTACAATACAAACTTGCGAAGCAAGTATTCAATATTAAAAATATGGCGCTTGATTACTGACATTTGCTACACAGAAGTCATTTCCTTCAGTTTTGAGAACAGAGGATATGCCACCATTGTTATAATCTGCTTGCAGGCAATTTTTATGACCGATCATAAACAGTGGTATTCCCTTTCCCAAACGTTGAAAGATTTCTATGTGTGAAAATTAACGATACACAGATATTATTAGGCGTTCTGGGTTTGAGCTTTTCAACATATTCACGAATATTATTCTCCTCAGAATATTTCTACTATAAAATACTTATTCATGAAAAATGCTTAGAAAACTAAAATGACAAATTCCAGAACTACTTGCAGAACACCTATTCACCTTCCACTGAACACAATTTGAGAAACCCTGACCTACATCATCCCTAAGTGTGAAAAAGTCTGGGGGACAAGGGGGGGGGAGTTATGATTAAAAGTTGCAAGTAAACTATATAAGATTTTAAAGTACTAAAAATAAATATTTCCCTTAGTAAACACATAAACATAATGTTCACTGCAAAATATAGATTCTTAACAGCCCATTTCTGTAAATGAGCTTTTACCAACTTCTGTGATTGGTTATTGTGTCAACCAGTCCAATCGAATGTTGTCATGAGTTGGTTTTCTGAGTTTCATCAGTTTTGCGTGCGGAAGTTTGAACTGACCTGTTTAAGACACCGATATAGACAAGTTTATTAATATATAATTTTCTATAAGTAATTTATAACTTTTTTTCCATATTTACAATGGGAAATGGTGTTGATTTACGGAATGTCCCGTTTTCTGCCAGAGCTTTTGCAGGTCATATGATTGTAGTTGAAGGAGGTAAACCTAATCCTCCTCTTCCAAATTTACTATTATATTTACCTTTGAATAATTCAAATATGCGAACCAAATATAGCATTCTCCTTCATTATTGTTTTCTGATATAATCTTAAACATGTTATCCCCCACTCTACACATATTTGGTTACAATTAATTGCATTAGACCAATTAAGATGATCGCTGATGCATTGTGCACTCTTAAAACTTTTATACAACAATAAAAATGCAATCTTGTGGTCAAATCGACATGAATTTTGTAGCTCAGGTTGTATAAGCCACACAACAACATCCGAACCGAAATGGGCGCACGATGCCACCAATAGACACATCGGTTATTGCATCACCCTTGCACAATGGAACTATCATACAATCTTTCCCGTGCTGAGATTCAAATTATACAACCAGGTCAAAGGCCTTTCTCTTAAAGCTGAACACTTTTTAGCATCTACTTATTCAGTTTATACAATAGTTGTAATACCACCTCCTCTTCATACACCTGAATGTCTTTATCCTTTGTAGTGAGGTAGCATTGAGCCATGTTGCCTTCACTAGAGTCATTCTTTCACATTCATTCTTATACTTGAAACATAACAGTATAAATGCTTTTAGGTTGTCTTTAGAATGCAGAGCCTGTTTCTTTTCATGTTTCATGCTCACACTTAGATGACACTTGGAACGCAAGTAATACTTGGAACTCTTCTGGTCTGTTAATGATAACTAACATTTAAGGAATTGACAGCGTATACTAGAAATATAAATTAAATAAGCTTTAATATATACTTTCCGATATTTCGGCAAACGTCACGTTGCCATCTTCTTGGGAACTCAATACAAAGACACGTGCACACAAGTACTACATAACAGCAAATGAGAACTGAAGCTAGGAAGCTAACGTTTTCCTAAAGTCCTGATAGTGCCCCCTGGCGGGCTATATTGGTGGTTCTTGGCCTTTGGGCTGAAGTTCTTCTGATAAATGTTTCCCAAATTTGGGGCAGTCTCATGCATCCAAATTTGTTGAGGTTTGGCATGTTCCTAAGGGCTGAGGCTGATTCCATGAATAGTCTTTCATACTTGAACTTGCTGCGGTGTATGACTGTGGCGAGTATCCAGAGCGTGGTCTGCAAGCCCAGAGTGGCTGTACTGGTGAAATCGGATGTAATCCTTGTGTTCTGAGATTCTGATATTTGCTGTCCTGCCTGTTTGGCCAAAGTAAGACAGTTTACAGCTGCAAGGGACCTGGTATACACCACGTAGGTCTAGGGGAAGTGGTTGGTCTTTAGTGGAGTAGATAAGGGATGCCAATTTTCTGTATGGTCTGTAACAGGAGGTCAGGTCATGTTTATTTAAGATTTTGGTAATTTTTTTTCAAGGTGCCTCGGATGTAGGGAATGGTGATGGATTTAGAGTAATCTTTTTTGTGAAGGGGAGGGGGTGGTGGGTTGTGGATAACTGGGTTCATTATTTTCTGGATTTTTTTTTTTTGGGGGGGGGGTAGCCATTGGCCGAGAAAGTGTCACGGATGTGATTTAGTTCAGGGGTTAGGGCTTGATCATTTGAACAGATTATTTTTGCCATGTTGAATTGTGTCTTAATAACTCCATATTGTTGTGAGGAGGGGGGGCGGTGATGGGATTGTTGGTGAATGTATCTGCCTGTATGGGTGGATTTTCTATAAACTGAGAAAACCAAGGTTCCATTAGGTTGGCGGGTGACTAGTGTGTCTAGGAAGGGGAGGTTATTGTTTTCCTCTTTTTCCAGGGTGAACTTGATTCTAGGGTGTTGGTTGTTTAAGTGTGTTAGGAAGGAGAGGAGTGAATCTGGGCCATGTGGCCAAATAGCAAACACATCATCAACGTAGCGAAGCCATATGGTAGGTTTTTGTGGGGCTGAGTTTAAGGCTTTCTCTTCAAAAGTCTCCATAAAGAAGTTGGCCAAGGGTGGGGAAAGTGGTGAACCCATGACTGTCCCCTCTATCTGTTTGTAGAATTTTTCCTGCCAAACGAAATAGCCTGAGTTCATTGTAAACTGAAATAGGGCTGAGATATCGGGAGGAAATTTAGCTTGGATTAGCTCTAGGATTTCTTTGAGGGGTACATTCGTGAATAGGGAGGAGACGTCAAAACTGACCATTATGTCATTATGTTGCAGTGTAAGGTTTTCTATACTGGCTTTGAAGTGGGCTGAGTTTTTTTATGTGTGATGGTGTGTTGCCAGTATAGTGTGAGAGCGTTTTGGCTAAATGCTTGGCTAGTTTGTAAGTGGGGGAATCAATGTCATCCACTATGGGACGTAATGGCACATTTTCTTTATGTATTTTTGGGAGCCTATATATGCGAGGGGGGGGGTCTAGAGTTATAGGGTTTTAGTCTGTTGGTAACCTCCACAGGCCAAGAAGTAACCTTCTTAAGGAGCCTATGGAGTTTTCTAATTTGTGAGTTGGTGGGATTGTAATTAATGGGGAGGTAAGTGGATTGATCTAATAGCAAAGCTTTGAGCTTACCTGTGTAGTCATTAAGGTTGAGTACCACAGTGGCGTTCCCCTTATCTGCTTTGGTGATCACTATTTCTTTGTTTCTCTTCAATTCTTGTAGTGACTTGTATTCACTAATAGATATGTTGGATTTTGGAGGTTTGCTTTTTTGAGAACACAGGCTACATCCAATCGAATATCGTTGGCGATGTGGTTTGGAAGTTGGCGAATTCTGTGTTCAATTTGGATCATTAATTCCTCAGCCGGTAATTTCTTAGGAGCAATGGCGAAGTTGTGACCACATGACAGAACGTTGAGTGCTTCAGGCTTCAAGATAACTGAAGAAAGGTTAACTACAGGGTTGGTTTGTAGTTTAGGTTTGGACGCCAAGTTCTTTATTAATTTATCAAACTTGTTGATATGTTGGCTCCGTATTCGTTCATATTCTTTATTAGCTGCCGTACACGAGGCGTCATGTAGGACTGACCAAAGCTCGTTATTAAGCGTATGTGAAAGCTCATTCTCTAGCACTAAAATAGCTCTGTTTATGTCGGCTAGGGAACCGCGTGTAGCGGTAATTTGCTCCAGAAGTAAAGCCTGGCTTGCCCGGTTGTAGATACGGAGAGCTTTCTGTGAGACGAAGCGGTGTTTAAATTTTACACGGTTTGGGATAACTTGATTATCCCGGCAGCGTTTTAGGAATGCTAGTCGGTTAAGTTGTCTGGATAACTTAAGCTTCAGTTTGCCGTAATGCCTGGCCTTGCGTGCGAAGGAATCTCCATGGATGATCATTATTCTTGTTGAAAGGCTTATACGCTGGTTAAACATGATAACTAATATTTAAGGAATTGACAGCATATACTAGAAATATAAATTAAATAAACTTTAATATATACTTTCTGATATTTCGGCAAATGTCACATTGCCATCTTCTTGGGAACTCAATACAAAGACATGTGCACACAAGTACTACATTCTTCTGGTCTGTGTCTTATAGTTTACATAATTCACATGATCATTATTATTCTTACGGTTATCTCCATGGAGTCATCACAGGAGACCCAAACTGTCAAAACAATATCTATCATACTTCTCCTTGAATTCATTTACAGATGAAGAACTCGCAACTGAGTCAGACAATGCATTCCACTCATTGATCCCCCCACCCCACCCTAGCAAAAAATCTAGTTCTCACGCCTCTAACCACACTCTTCCTTAATTTCCAGGGATGACCTCTTGTTCTTCCATCACTATCACACAGCTGAAATATTTTTCCTGCATCAGTCTTATAAAAACCTTTTAGTAATTTAAATGTTTCTATCATATCCCTCTTCTTTGCTTATCAACCAACTCTGCAATCCACAAACTCTCAATCTATGAATGCAGGGAGCATTTTTCATTCTCCTCTGAACCATCGCCCCAACCTCTTCATCTCCAAGGAATCCAGATGACCAGACTTGAGCACAGTAATCCAAATGTGGAAGTATCAACGCCTTATAAAGGGGAATAATAACCTCTTTATCTGTGGATGTTAGTGTGTTCTTCAATAATCAAGTAAGCCTATGTGCAATCTTGGCCACCTTAGCAATGTGCCCTCTGAACTTCATCTCCCTATCCACCAACACCCACAAATCCCTAGCCTCATCAAGCTCTTGGAGTACCATTCCATCAATGTGGTACAGCTGGTAAACTTTTAATCTCAAAATGCATACCTTTACACTTTTCCACGAACTAACATCCATTACATTTTGCCAGTTTATTTAAATCATCCTGCAAATTCTCAACATCAGCTTGATTTTTTATTGCGCTACCAAACTTTGCATCATCAGCAAACAACTGAAAATCTCCCTTCGAGCCATTTCCTATATCATTTATGTATAAAAAAAAACTTTTTTTTTCCCCAAAGAATCTCTTGAATAATAGGATTTCACTCCTTCCCTATTTATTATTTGAACTCTAGAGATACATTTCTATATTGCATCACTAATGTATTTTTTATACTTCCCATGTAGAATACATGGGAAATATACTATCATGGTATGCTACATGGTAGTATACTACCTTCCCACATAGCAACTAATACCATGGTATCGAACCTAATATTCCTTCAGTTGTTCATAATTTCCTGTTGAATTAAAAAGCGATTGGTGACAGCGATCATGCTGTACTTATCAACTTCCCACATCAGTATAGCATGATCAGTGTCACGAACTGGAGGCAGAACAGTCACAATTTTGACTGATCCCCTCTCCTCCAAATATTGTAATAATTTCTCATGCTCTTTAACCTTGAGTTCCTTCTTTCACATCCTGTTTAAGAAAGTTATCTTGCAATAGCTCTTAAATAAAGTCAGCTTTATTCTTCTCATTAGATTTCACTGCTCTCTGATCATTGTTTTGCCTACACATAGTTTAATGAGTTATGGGTTGGGAACAGACTTTATTAAATGCATCAGTCAATTAATACACACACACAAACACACACACAGGAAGTTCTGTTTGTCTGTACCAACCTTCTCAAGCAATGATGAACTCATTCCTGACAGACTGTCTTAGGACCACAGCTACACCTCTTAGATAAGCATTGTAGGTTATTTTTCCACTGATTAAACACCTGAGATATCCCACCTTTTGAGAAACTAGTCAGCTCTGCTCTTTTCAAAATCATGGCTCAGCGAAATGGACACCCCAATAAGCACCTTATCAAACTCCAAAAGATTCTTTGTTTTTCCCATTGTGATCAACACTGTTGACAATTACCAACCAGCAGCTTTCTTAAATAGTAACTTAGAACATTTGATGAAGCTGAGTAAGTGACATTTATGTACATCTCCATAAAAGTTACTAATTCATCTGCAAGTATATGTAATATTGCAATCGCAACTTTCTACTCTAAATGAATAGAAATGATTCATTAGCATCACACCCCATCCTTCCCTGTCTTGTCTATCCTTCCTCAAAATACTGTATCTTTTTACACTCAATATCCACAACTGAGAGCCAGGTTGTGAACAATCTGAGACCACAAGGCAACAAACTCCCTTTGTACCTGATACACCTGGAATTTGTACAGACATGATAAGTTATCTCCATTTTTGTTTGTATACTCACCACTGTAATCTTCATGACCCAGTTGGGCAACAGTCAGATTTCTATGCATATGTAATGTTTCACTTATAAGACATCCATGCATATCTTAGTTGTCATAGATCCTTACCATTCTCCCATCATGGTCTAGTTTCCCTGATTCTCTATATTAGGTCTCACACCAATAAATGATTTCTCCAGAATCCTGATACGAAATATATTCAAGTGCAGCCTGTTCATTTTATTGTTGAACATGAAATATACTTTTTGCTTAAACTTTGTTTGCTTATACTTGGATAAAGGATTAAACAAGAATATAATTTCTTGGCTTGTTTAATTTAATTTATAAACAGTGAAAAAACTTTCAACAGCTCTATTCCAAAGTATTTAATAAAAAGGTGTTACAATTTTTCCCTACTTGTATATCAAATATATGATTTCTGCATTATTTCAACTTTGGTAACTCTTCTGAGTCTAGCTCCTGCTGATGATATTTAATAATGTTTGTCTTTGGGCTTGCTTGCTTCCTGGGAGTAAGAGTAGTTTTGCTCAGTGGTAGGTTTTTGCCTGTCATTGAGTGAAGCCACTACTGAGTTTCCAGTCCTGAAGTGATTCAGGGCAGCAGTGATGAGTTTAGTAGGATCATTCAGTGAGATTTAGAGTGATCATATAGATCACTTGGAGTTTTTGGAGAGGTACCCTGCACTTTAACAGTATACCTCAATAAAAGTTGAAATTGGTCTGGATAGAGACCATTCCCATGATGCATAGTATTATACACACACACACACACACCTATATGGATATATACGAGGTGTGGGTATTAAATAAGACAAGGTGCGCAGTGAATCGTGTACTCATAGCAGTGGGATGCACTTTCGCCGCGAATGACCTTGAAGGTTCTAGAAGCAGTTGAGATAAGTATTGTTCGCTGTCGCTCGTAGTTAGTGTGTAGGCAGTTATAAAGAAAACACATGTAAAGTCGCTTTGCTGGAATAGTGTCTAATGTTAAACTCGAGCAGTGCATTAATCTAATGAAATTGAAGAAATTGCCAACAGAGTGTTTGAAACTGTTGCATGAGGTGTGTGGTGGTAATGTCATGTGCGTGAATGTGTGAATGGCACAAACGCTTTGCTGAAGGTCAAGAAAACGTTGAAGATGGCGAACGACTGGGTCGCCCTGTCATCGTGGCAACCAAACAAAACGTTGCGAAAAATAATGAAATTGTCAGCAACGATCGCCGATTAAGCATTCGGATGATAGCAAACATGGTTCACGTTGATAAGTAGACTGTACAACAAATTTTGCATGAGCAATTGAACATGAACAAAGTCTGTGCCAAAATGGTTCCTAAAAACTTGTGTCAGGTGCAGAAAGGCATCCGGAAACAAATTTGCACTGACATCATGGAACAGCTGTCAGCAAAGCCGGACTTGCAAGAGAAGATCATCACATGTGATGAGACATAGATTTTCCAGTATGATCCAAAATCAAAGAGACAATCGATGCACTGGAAAACTCCCACGTCACCAAGAATGAAAAAAAGTTATATATATATATATATATAATATATATTTAAACTCAAATCTTCTGATATCTTGGTGAGCTTTTACATGGTAGCACTCTTTACCAACATTCCGACACAAGAAGTTCTCCATATTTTAAAGAACAAGATTTCAAATAAAATGTTCTCTCTACTATCTCACTGTGTAAGCTCTGGCTATTTTGAATTCGAAGGTAAACTATATAAACAGGTCAAAGGATTAGCTATGGGAAGTCCCCTCTCTCCTATATTAGCCAACATTTTTTTCGGGGATTTTGAACAAAAAGCAATCTCCTCTTTTAGTTTAAAACCAAGAATTTGGCTTAGATATATGGACGATATATTCCTCATATGGGAGCATGGCATTGAGAATCTTCACAGGTTTCTCAACCATTTAAACAACCTCCATGAGGATATAAAATTGACCATGGAGATTGAAGAAAATAGTTTCCTCTGTTTCCTTGATATTAAACTCACCAAGACGCCTGAAGCAATAAAAGTCTATATTTAGAAAGCCAACACACACGGACAGATATTTGCATGCGTCCTCACATCACCATCCAGCGCAAAAGTTGGGTATTATATCAACTCTTGCGAATCGTGCAAGATCTGTACTATCAGATGAAGAAGAACTAAAAAAAGAACTGCAACATCTTAAATGGACCTTTAAAAGCAATGGCTACTCTTTAAAAAGTATCAACAAACAGTTATCCCACCATCACCGTAGCAACGTAGAGACACAGAACGACTCCAAAGGTTATATATCCTTGTCATATATCAGCACATTATCCAAAAAACTGAGTAGAATCTTAAAGAAATTCAACATACAAATGTACTTCTCGACTCTTCCAAAAATAAGATCAAGTTTCAACAACTATAAACAATCTCACAACCTTCTACAATTTCCAGGTGTATACAAAGTCGCATGTGAGTGCGGAAAACCTTACTATGGCCAAACGGAGAAATCTGTTCTCCTACGTCTCGAGGAGCACCAGAGAGACATTGCTTATAAGAGAACCAGAGCAACTGCCCTGTCAGGCCATGTTCTGTTTTCAATAAACACGAACAACGAAAGCCGCCAACATGAAGTAAATTGACAACAACGTCAAACCTATACATTTGCCATGATGAGGTAGAATGCCGCATTGTTGAGTCAAAAGAAATCACCTTGGACCCTCTTCATATGAACAATAATCTCAGCTATAATTTGCCTGACTCTTTCAGCTCTATTATCAGATACTGGAGATCGCGTGGTTCCACACACGCACAAGCGTACAACAATAGAACTTTAACACGGACTATAGCTCAAGTTCATAATAACTGTAATTTACAGTCGAATATCATAACTTTATAATTGTGTAGCTTTAGAGTGTCTCGATGTTTATTTCAGTGTCTTTGAATATCTTTATTGTTATGTATTTATATGTTCTTAACGCCTGATGAAGTCAATCTCGACGAAACATGTTGCATTTTCAAATAAATCTCAATTTGTTATAATTCTCGGGTTTTTAGTCAGTTTATATTAAAAATGAATATATAATATACACGTATTGTGTGTAGTCCAGAGAATGACTTTCACGTGAAAGTTTAAACTTTGGAAAGTTAAATTATTCTTACTGCAGTAGAAGCCTCTATAGGTTTATCAAAATGAATGCTGAACACTATTACTTAAAAGAAAAGGTTCTTTGCTCACTCTCTATTAAACTTAAATTTATCCATTTAAGACTCCACTGTGCGTGCGCGCGCGCGCGCGCGCGTGTGTGTGTGACAATAATAACTATATTATAACTAAGATGAAAAGCCAAACGGGTATTTTTTTTTCTGATGAAGTTAATTAAATTAAGGGGATAAAAATCCCTTATTATTTTACAGCCAGTATGCGAAACTCTAAGATCGAAAACTACGATCTAAGAGTTTCATGCTATCAGCGAATCCAAGCATAAGTGACCACTTGGTAGTACAACACCAAGGCAACTCGAAGCAAAGGTGGAGCAAGCTCCCTCACTATCCTTGATATTTTGTCATGTAAAATGTAAAAACACACAGCTCTTAGGAGATGTAATACTGCTTTACATTATGAGGAGAGGTCACTACCCAGACCGGTTTCAACCTTTTTTTTTTTTTTTTTTTTCTTTTTAAGGTCCTAGGAGCTGTGTGTTTTTACATTATGAGGTAAAAAAAAAAAATATATATATATATGTATATATCAAGGATAGTGAGGGAGCTTGCTCCACCTTTGCTTCGAGATGCCTTAGTGTTGTACTACCAGGTGGTCACTTACGCTTGGATTCGCCGATAGTTCTTCGGCATGAAACTCTTAGATCGTAGTTTTCGATCTTAGAGCTTCGCGTACTGGCTGTAAAATAATAAGGGAATTTTATTCCCTTAATTTAATTAACTTCACCACAAAAAGTAGCCGTTTGGCTTTTCATCTTAGTTATAATATAATATATGGGCGCACCTTTCTGGCATTTGTATAGTGAAGGTATGCAAGTTATTTTCGCTTAAACTTTGATATCATCCAGGTCTAGCTACTCACTGATGAGACCTCAAAAAAAAAAAAAAAAAAATTGAAACCAGTCTGGGTAGTAACCTCTCCTCATAATGTAAAGCAGTATTACATCTCCTAGGAGCTGTGTGTTTTTACATTATGAGAAAATATCAAGGATAGTAAGGGAGCTTGCTCCACCTTTGCTTCAAGTTGCCTTGGTGTTGTACTACCAGGTGGTCACTTATGCTTGGATTCGCCGATAGTTCTTCAGCATGAAACTCTTAGATCATAGTTTTCTATCTTAGAGTTTCACATACTGGCTGTAAAATAATAAGGGATTTTTATCCCCTTAATTTAACAATCTTCTTCTTCGCGTTATTCCCGCTTCCTATGCAGGGCCCGCGTGTCGCCTGGTCTGCCGCTGGGGGTGGGGGTGGGGGGGGGAGAGATGTATTTGCCTGCTTGCGGGATGAAAAACGCCAGATAAACTGGCAGAAAAAACCCTACTGACCGCGCCCAAGATCAGCTAACTTGGCTATGCCTGAGGAAGATCCTCAAATTTCTCACGTCTACAACGGGAATCGAACCTGGGACACTCCTTCCCCAGGCATATGGTTGCGAAGCGCAAAGCTACTAGGCTAACCACGCGGTCCCCTTAATTTAACAATAATAACTGTAATTGCAGTATGCAACTAAAATAAAATCTCTGCCGCAAATATTTTTTGTCCACTCCTTTGGATTTGAATTTGCATACTACAGTATATAAAAAATGTATACACACTGTAGACATTACTGTAGGCAATATTGCACAAGTTCCTCTGAACACACTGCCACCCAACTACACAGCTGCATTTCATGCTGCTTCTTTTTCTGCATGTTAGAGAAACAGCCTCCCCATTTACCAGCAGCTTTTCCTAACATGCATAGGAAACTCTGATTTTCTATTAATCTATACACATCGTTTAAAATCTCTATCAGGGACTTTTTTTTTTTTTTTTTTTTTTTTTTCTTCTCAGACAGTATATTATCCAATCATATCCCTTTGGAATGTAATGATTACACTACTGAGCCTCATGCCATAGAGTTATCTATGGCATGAATGCCCAAGGTATATCATCTAGACCGATTCATTAAGTTCTCAGTAGGAATTGAAAAGCCGAATATAACACATACCCATTGCTCTCTTTGTTCCAACTCTTATATCAAATCTAGGAGAGTAATGAATGTCTCTCGTATATGTTTGCTTAAATTAGATCACAAGCCTTGTAGTGATCAAGGGAAATAAGCTAGAGATTACTTCAGGTGATTTATGCCATTCCTTTAGATATTATGATCTGCCTGTCCTGTGTAAGATTACAGGCAGATTATAAGAAAATGAATACTCCAGTGGCAAACATCATGGAATAGAGAGAATAGCAAAAAGCTATACCAAATTATACTCAAAGTTAAACATTGGCAGTCCAGTCTGCACTGGGTTTACAGGGAGGAAGATGCACTTGCTCGGCTCCACATAGGTTATTTTTGCTTAGTAAATAGCTTAAGGAAATTGCAACGTACAATAGAACATACATTAAAATAAATTTTAATGCACTTTCAATATTTCGGCAACGTCATGTTGCCATTTTCACAGCAACTTAGAAACATACAGGGTGTTCGGGATAAATTTGACAGTTTCGTAAGGAAAAAGAAAATCTTCTTTGTATCTATTAAATTTAATGAATTGACAAAAAAACATTACAGGCAGAGTTAATTACAATACTATCAACAAGATTTACTCAAAATAACCACCATTAGCATCGATCACAGCTTCAATTCTGCTTCGGAACCTCGAACAAGCTGATGTTACAGTCTCCCTGGGAAGGGCCGCAAAAACTGTTTTAATTTTATTCATTAACTGGGCTTTTGTATTACTGGAAGTGCGATTGGTGTCTTTTTCAACTGCGCCCCATACAAAATAATCCATGGGGTTAAGGTCTGGGGAGTTTGGAGGCCAAACATTTGGACTGGTGAAGTCGTAGAAATTTTCAGACAACCATTTTTGACTTTTCCCAGAGGTGTGGCAAGGGGCCGAATCCTGCTGCCATACATACGGCCTACCATTGGCTACCCTTGTTATCCAGGGCTTGACTACAGTTAGCAACTCCACGAACAAAGCCCGAATTCCAATGCCAGGGTTCTTCAACACCTGTTCCTGCAGATTTGCGAGGAATTCTGCTGTACGAACGCAATCAGATCGTCTGCTAGGGATCTTTCTTCTTGCTACATCCTCGTAGTCACCATTGCAAGTCTCTAGTTCATGCCTGATTGTTTTTACTGTATTCAGGGAGCATTGGGCAGCAGTCGTAATATCCTTATTTTGATGGCGGGCACGAATCATCATGATACAAGTTATTCTCTTCCATGATTCAGGTGGGTTCCAGCTATCCATCCTTTCTGACATCTTATATATGAATGAAGAAGGGTCCAAACTTTTAAATGAAGAGAAGTGTGTGTTAATACATGTAACTTACGGAAAAATATAATTAATTATAAATATGTCAAATTTATCCCGAACACCCTGTAGGTTATGCTTGTCTCCCATCTTCCTTCCAGTGAATAGTAAATATTGTTCATCTGCTTTAACTATTCATCATATATTAATCGACTGTCATTTTTATTTTTGATGAGTATAGCCAGCATTTTACTGCTGTTATTCTTTGCTTGAGGCTTATACCCTGGCTGTTCATTCTAGTATTGTTAATAAGGATCTTACACGTTAGAATTAATAAAGTTACTGGAAGAAGGAAAAAAAAACAGCAATAGTAAACATTCATTGCATATAAAGAGCATGCAAGTGCAAAATCAGGTTGGTTAAGACTATTATGGGGATAAGCATGTGAACATGAATTCAACCACTTTTGAGGCAAGGAAGCATGAGAATGGAATAGATCAAAGAATGCTCAATGTTTCTCAGGTCTCAGTTCTGAATTGATCCATACTTAAAATGTGCAGCAGTACTTGGTGGCCAAGGGGGATATGTATTTCATTTATACTAATGCCAGAAGCATCAGGAAAGGGTGAGGAGGTAATTTTTTGCGATGTTTATTTTAATTGACTTAACACATACACACAAGAGACTGCAAAACCTATATAGCACATTAAGAGATTCTCATGTCATAATTGTAAGACAAGACTACATGTCCAAATTTCCATATCTGTTGCTATGATTTATGCTGAAGTTTCTAGAACCAAAAACTAGGTAGACCCTGGAATGCAAATAGATAATTTACTGACTAAAATTAATTAGTTACAAGCCAATGTTTTGCTAACTCAAGTTAACAAAGATAACTATCACAACATTCCTTGGAAAAAGATCACTTCATCAGGTGGAAGGAATCTGTGCTACTGCACAAATTCTAATTTTAATTATAGAGACAGTTCCTGAATGTGGCAAAACATTCTACAGAAACTGGGTAACTAGCAGAATTGATGGTATAAGTTGACATAGATTTTGGCACACTTCCCTTTCTACCATCATTGCTAATAATAGGAATCACTATAAAGAGCACCACTGTTGCCAACTATGCATGTGACTGTCCTTGTTGTGCAGTTGTTGTTATTTTTCCTCACTTAGTGTGTATAACGCTAGCTAGCTTGATCTGGTAAAACATCAGCTTGTAAATAATTAATTTTAATTGGTAAATTATTTATTTGCATTCCAGTGTCTACCTAGTTTTCTATTCTAGAAACTTCAACATAAACTACTTTACATGTATGCATAAGGAAATAAAATAACAGACTCCAAATGCCAAATATATTAACCTAAAATTTACAGGTCATCAGCAATGTCAGGAAGACTAGTAGAACAAAGTAGAACATTAACAATGGATTATGTAAAAAAAAAAAACGTACAAGCCATGTATTAATATAAAGGAACAATACAATATGCGTGAGCTATAGTAATTGATATATATATATATATATATATATATATATATTATTAATGTCTAATAGTGTAATGTCGCTTTCACAAAGATCTTCTCTCTGCCTTGTGCCCTTTTTTTTAAGTTTTTTTTTTTTCCCTTCCATGAACAATATTCTGCTAAATTGGATGCTACCAGTCCCCCATTTTCCTCTCCAACCTGTAAACACAAGTGAGTCTCCCCTCCTTCATTGCACACTTACTTCTTTGGATCTCTATCTTTCTTTCCTATGAGATTTCTCTAAGAACTGAAACCTCCAGTTCAAAGAAACTTCTTTAGATATTCTTATGTTCCCATACATACATGCACACAAGGAATAAATTAATAGACTTTAATTGCTAAATATTTCAACCCTGAAATTTACAGGTCATCATCAGTGGCAGGGAGGCTAATAGAACAAGATGGAACATTAATAGTGGATTATTTAAAATAGTATGAGCCACGTAATGGTATAAAGGAACAGTATGATCTGTGTGATCTGTAGTAATTGATATATGTATATGTTAAAAGAAATTATTTCTGAAATATTTCCATGTTACTCCTCTAAATAAATATTAATTTTTATAGCTATTTTTGATTAGGAGTACCCCTTTTTATAATGTCATTGACTTTTTACTCAGTTTTTTTAGGACAGATACATGAAGAATATATGGGAAGAATAATTTTGGACATACTTTTGTAGGATGTTTCTAGTTATCTTCATATTCAGCAGCATCTGGTGTATAGCAATATACATTTGTACAACTGCTGAAGTATGACTGAAAGGAGGGGGGGGGGGTTGGAAATGTGGAGATGGAGAGATGGGGGAGAATTGTGGGTAAGGCAAGAGGTATGCAAATTTTCAAACCCGAGTTTTAAGGGTGGGTTGGGAATTCTTTGGGAAGAAGGCATGACATAGCCTCCACTTTTCCCAGGAGCTCCGAAGACAGCGCACTGTTGAAATGACTCGCACCCCATTAATTCCACTCCTAATCTTGTTCCATCATATTCTGTCATCTCAAAAAATTTTCTATTTTTCACCTTCTTAATAATAAGATTATCACCTTCTTAATAATAATAAATGTTTCTTTTAGTGGTCATTTATCATAAATTAATGGCAACAAATTCATAATATGTTAATACAATCAATTAATTTAAGGTCTTTTGAAACTTTAAAAAGTTGGTCATATTTGAAATATCTACTCTAGCTAAATATTTATATACTTCTGAAGGTGTCTTATTTGATTTGCGTTGTTTGAGTCTATGAAAAAAAAAATATGCTTAAATTAATATTTAAAAGTTATTTTTTAATAGTAGCATAAAATAGATCGGAAATTTCTCATAGGTTTGGCTGTAAAAAAAAGTTTGATACATAATGCACATATGTATAGGCAAGCTTCCATCCACCAGGGGTGGTCAGACACAGAAATTTCTTTATTATTCTACTACTATCTTCTGGAGTCATCAAAATCTGTCAATTAACCCCTTTTATTCCTCTATAGGGAGTTGGTGAGATTGTTTTAGCCCTGCCTAACTTTTGGGGACTGAGAGGGCAGTTCAGTCTCCACCAGTAGCCAATCAGAGATAGCTGGCTAAGACCATCACTATACATGGCATATGGTGAAGAGAAGCCACTGACAAGTGGAGTCAAATACTGATTATTCAATATCTTTTTTTTTTTTTTTTTTGAAATATTAATTATCGCTTCTTATGTAGAAGTAAACTAAAATAACACATGATGTATAATGTAATAGAAGAAAAATCATGATTTTGTAGATAAAAGATTTTAAAAACAACATTTCTCTCACTTCTGAATGATGTTGATTAGCTAAGTGCTGATATATGGCAATCAACGATAACACATTTCACAAAAACCAGTTTCCATTTTTTGTGAAACTGACCCAGATTTACTTCTTGTTATACTGTATTTGTGTAAATGCAAACACAAGTACTGAGTTTTGGCAAATGTGATTATTAAGTGTGAAATAAAAGGTTTCAGAAATGTATCAGTGGCAATGGATGCAATTTTCTTATAAGATGTGCCAGTGTGTTACATTTTGAGCCTCCGTAGCTCAGTTGATATAGACGAAGCCTTTTGGTCGGAAAGACCTGGGTTAAATTCCCCTCCATGATGTGAGGAACTTTATCTGGTCTCTTTCAACTAAAGATTGAGTTAGCTGGTCTCATATGGAGGTAGAGGGTTTTTTCACCTGGAAACTCGGGTTTTTTATCCCTTAGAACAGGCAAACCAGCTCGTAAACATACACACAGATCTACAGTCATAAATTGCATACTTAATCCCTTATTAGGAGGACTCAATCCTAAGGGACAATTGTGGAAAGGGAAGAACCACACAAATAAATAAAGTTACATTTTTCTCATATCAAATTCAGCCTTCTAGGAGAAAATCCATTCCATTCCATCAAACAGTGATATTTTAATATTAGAATTGTTTAACTTGTTGCATGGTTTGGAATGTGTATGCTTCTAACACTCTCAGTCAAGTGCTTAAATATATATTATATAAGAGATTGACTTGATGTACTGGATTTTCTCCACTACCTCTCGTAATCCCCCCCCCCCATAAAACAACCTAGGCATCTTTTCAACACCCATGCTCCTAATTCATTTCAGAAATATAACCATCCTTGTAGAAAATAAATAATGTGCACTGCACTTTGATTTTATAAACCACCAAGTGGGTTATAAAAGGTTTACTCTCATGCCAATAACTATGGCATTATACTGTGGTTTGTTTGTGTGGTCATTGTGGTAGATGTGCTGCTGTGACCAACTTTAAAGTTGTGTAAAGTTGCTGAATGTACTTATTCAAATCATTTATCTGTATTGCAGTTTTTACTTTCTTGAAAATAATATAAAAATAGTGGATATTAAAAGATCCAACATTATTTCAAAACTGAATCTATGTAGAAACTATAAAAGTTTCATAATTTTGACCAGAGAGCTTATGAGAATACAATCCTCGGCATCAGAGTTGTCTTAGATGGCACTACTTAGAAGAAGGCAACCACTTCCCAAGTGTTTGTCTGTACATTCAAATGCTGAGTAAGTGAAAGACACTGACAAAACAAAAAACAGAGATAGTTGATGAAGTGGTGTGTTAATGGTATTAGCAACAATGAGAAAAGTTTCCCATGTCAGATTGACTAATTAGAGAAAAGGCAAAATACATCTGTGAACATACATTCAAACTGCATATGTAATGAGGGATGGTTGTACAGAAATAAATAGTGTCATGGAACCAGGTGCACAGTAATTTGTGGAGAGAAGCAATCATCAGATTTCGAAGGTATGGAAGACTTTCCAAGAAATTGTTCATGATAAGTGTATAAAAGCCAATGAGATCTGCTTGTTTTGACAGATGTTGCCCACATCAGCAATGACACAAGGCAGTGAACAAGTCATCAGCTGGATATTATTATTATGTAATACTTCCAAGGAGGGAGTGTACACCACTTCACTACACAACTCACCTTCTACCATACTCCATTCTCCAACTACACTACTACCATCAACACACAACACCATCTACTGCCTATCTTTTTGTCTGTAAATTATGTGTTCTAATGGTCAATTTGCCTGTATGGGATAAAAAACCCAAGTTTCTGGGAAGGAAAATCCTGCTACTTCCATATGAGATTGGCTAACTCATTTTCAACTTGAAAGGGCCTATATAAAGATTCCTCTTGTCAGAATGAGAACTGAATGCAGATCTTTTCCACTTGAAGGGTGCAATGTCCCAATTGCACTATGGAGTCATGGGTTACTATTTGTGCCATTGCTGCTGGATCCCATATATGCAAACCCCTTGTGATTCCCAGAGCAATCCACTGCCATTTCAGGTGAATGGAAAATATGACACTTCTATTTTCATATAGTGATTATTGTAAATAACTGTGTGGTTCTGCCGTATAATTTTCTGCATCTATTGGCATGCTATTAAGCAATATAACTAAAAATCAGCAATTTTGACCCCCTCCCCCAATCAATATATATGAAGAGTTTATACAAATTAAGATATTTTAAAAGCAAAGTACATATCGATAGTAGCATACTTAGTTACTGATGCCCTTGATATTTTCGTAGCTATGGACCTTCTTTCAGTGTGACAATTTCGATAAAATATCATGTCACTGGTGCCCTTCTGACAATGACACCAACCATAGCCTTCCACTGCATATCGATATATCTTAGCTTTGACATTTATTTGAGCATTATACCTATTATAATGCTCGAAGTTTCTTATACATATGATATGAAATGAAATGACATGACACAATACGATACAACAAAATAATTTAGGAAGGATAAATATTGATTTGTATGCTAAGTAACTTTCATTTGCAGTTAGTTGACTTAACAGGTATACATGGACACAGTTAAACTGTGCCTACATAATTAATAACATTATTATTATTAATCTAACACTGTTTGTACTAAAGAAATCTGCAAAGAGCATTGTTTTAAATCAGCATGATGAATACATTGCAGCAAAATGAGTAATTAGTTTGAAGGAAGTTTGGTTTTCAATTTGAAGTGACATTTATAACTTGACTTTTATAAAAGTGGAATGCCCAACAAAATATCTGTTTGTTTATACAGAGAGCTTGGGGAAAGGAGATAAAACCACAACTACTTGGTTGACATGATAGCAAAAACAAGAAAATACCACAAAGATAAAGCAAACAAGAAGTTGGGGAGCTCTAACTTAATAACTTGGGATACTCCTGCTATTCATTGACCATAATTTATTATTTTAGTTACCTTTAAAATTAATAGCAATCCTTTATTCTTTTGTCCTCTCTGTCTGGAAGCTAGCAGATGAGTTTAGTGAAAGGTTTGACATCATTATCTGATTGCCATGTTTTGTTTTCTTTTTTTTCATTTATTTTATTTTATTTTTTTGGATGGAAGGGGAGTTAGAATTCTCTGTTTGATTTAAACAGTTCAGGAAAACAATAGCTTTCCATTAGAAACAGTCTGAATATAGCAATTGAAACTATCATTTTTGTTTACACTTTGTTGTGATGGTTCTTTCTTCCTGCTTCAGAAATCTTCTAATGGCTATCCTCTTTTTTTGTTTGCTTGCAAGAACAATTATGCTGAAAATGTTGTTCACTACTTTTTTTTTTTACTCTCTCTCTCATATGTCTGTAAGGATATGTGCATTGCATTATGGATCTAAGGCAATTGATGTGAAGTCATTAGTCTCTATATACAAGTAGTGTAGTCATGAAATTACTTCATGTGCAAACTTTGTTTGCTTACAGTTAGATAAAGGATGAAACCAAGAATATCATTTCTTGGCATCTTTAATTTATAGTGATATTCTTGGACTTTGCAAAAGCATTCGATAGATTGCCCTATGGTAAGTTGGTGTACAAGCTGCAGAGAATAGAAATAGATAGTGTATTGGTTAGATGGATCGGAGATTGGCTCTCTGAACAATACCAGCAAGTTGTGTATGATGGAGCTGTGTCTCAGAAAAGGAAGGTAACCAGGGGTGCCTCAGGGTTCTGTTCTTGGGCCCTACTGTTTAACGTGTTTGTTAATGATATGTCATGTGAAATGACTGGGAGATCTTCAACTGTTTGCCAATGATGCAAAGGTAGGTAGAATTATCAGGAATAGTGCTGATGTTAATTCTCTATAGGAAGATTTGAATAGACTTCCAGCGTGGACAAATGAATGGGGGTTGCAGTTTTAATGTTAATGAATGCAAGGTGTTACACTTTGGGATACATAGAGGTGAGGCTACATACTGTATTGGTGGAGCTGTACTTCAGGAAATGGATGAGATTTGGGAAGGGCACATTGTATAGCTGCTATGATAAAAAATACATTTTTTTATCATAGCAGCTATACAATGTGCACTCTGCAACACCACCAACTCATTAAGGATAATGAGTTGGTGGTGACTCTATATAAGGGATTGGTCAGATCACATGGACTATTGTGCTCAGATTTGGTCACCTAGTTTTCATCGTAATGCGGAAACACTAGAGAAGGTCCAAGCTAATATTAGGACTCTGGAGTGCTGCTAGTTACGAAGAGCATTTGAGAGAATGTGGATTACAGAGGTTGGTGGATAGGAGGAAAAGAGGAGATATGATAGAGACCTTCATGTTAGTTAAGGAATTCTATCAGATTAATACATAAGAAATTATAAAAAGAGTGGATGTTAAGATGGGAAGAACGAGAGGCCATCCCTGGAAGTTGTATAGACAACTTCCAGGGATGAGGAGTAGATTTTTTACATGCAGAGTTGTTAGTGAGTGGAATGTATTGCCTGAATGCATTGTGAGTGCAGGTAGTGTAAATAACTTTGAAACTCATTATGATAGACATGTTGCTGGTTGAGTGGGCCTCCCATGTTGAGTCTGTTGACTCCATGGAGGTTACCAAATAATAATAATACTTTGTTTCACTTCATCAGGAAAGAACATGAATAAACTAAAAAACTAGAAAGCAAGTGATAACAGTTAACATCTCTAGTGAAAAATATTTGAACACATTTAAACAATGGAAAGCATGCATTTGCTATTACACTGGGTTCTGGTTCATGGTTTTTTTCTGTATACTACTGGTAGATATGAGTGTGTTGTGATGGATTAATGAAGACCAGACTTCATGTAAAATCATCTCTTGTTTTTATGTTGCACTGTAGACGATGCTTCATCATCATTTCAGCTGATTGTTTGAATGCTCTCAAGTAAAAACAGTAATCTTTGTGAAGCATTTTCGTTTGTTGCCATTCTACTTGTTTTGTTTCTGTTGTAGATGCTGCCAGTCCTGATTTGTGCTGTCTTTTCTAGCTCTCAACATCCTTGAAGTGTTCTAATCTTCATAGCTCTTCAGATCTACCTGTCTGTCCTATATGGTGTAGGCCACAATTGCAACTGATCTTGTAGATACCTGGTTTTTTAAGTGGCAGATTTGGAGGTTTTGGGTGATTAGAGATTTTGTTGACTGTAAAGCTGCCTTTAAGTTTTGTTGCCAAAGCAATCTTGCTGTTTTATCTGTGATCGATTGTATATATGGGAGAATCATTGCTCCTTTATGCTTCTGATTGTTTTGGAGGTTGAAATATATATACGAGTATCTCTCGATGTTACCATGTATATCAAAATTGCATTACTCAAATCTAATAATCAATGGTAAAAATTACAATTCGTCCATGATCAATTACTGTATTAATAATTCGTTTTATATGGTACACTTTTAGGAAAGATTAAAAAACAAATGCAAAGTAAATGTTTAATAAATACTATCTACATTATTTACTGCAATTTTTTTATCAAAAGAAGTTATCAAGAGTTGCTTGAATAGTTTTAGTTTTTTTCTTATCAGCATAGATTCTACGATAACAAGCAAAATGACTCTCCAGAACTCGGCAAACAAGCAATAAAACATAAAGAAAAAACACTGCAAATATAATACATGATGGTACAAATTAAGTGGATATTGAATCCAACATTATTTCATAGCCGAATGTAGAAACTACAAGAGTTTCATGCCGAATATATAGAAACTAAAAGTTTCAGCAGATGCATGCATAAGCAACCATATGGGCAACTCGTAATAAAGCCGGAGTATGTTCCAGATCACTTTTGCTTAGTATTTTCCATAAATAAATGTAAAGCACATCTCGTAGAGGACATGTATGATAAATAAGTCTTTGGCTCTCTATTGTAATACATGATGGTTTATTTATTTTCAGTTATAATCTAAAAATTATTGAACAGAGAATAAAAAATAAAAAAAAACTAAACCATACTATACTGACATCAGAGGTCACAGTATCTCTCAGATACAGTTTACTGTCAAATATCACAAAACTTTACATAATATGTGTTAAACCAAACTGACAGCAAAAAACAGTATGGAATATCACTCATAACATATGAATGCACAGCTACTCATGACCTCCAAGCTATACACTGAATTGTGTGAGAATATTTATATTAAGCATTTTGCTTATATCTGTCAGATCAGCTGCAAGCTCCTCAGGGTTAAAGGCACGTTAATCAAAACTCTTGCCGCGTATATCAAGGGATTGCCGCAATTAATTTCACTGCGATAATCAAAACCGCGTTAAGCAAGGGATACCTGTGTATATATATTTTACTAATGGTCTGTTATAGTCATTTTTTGGAATGACTGAACTAAGATGTTGAATCTTTTGGTTTCTTTTATCTGTGTTGGTAGATATTCTGTAGGCTGTATTGCATAAGGGACGGATGATGCCTGTTTTTTTTTTGCGCAGGGTAGCGATGAGAAGATTCATGTATGTAACATCCTCTGTTAGTTGGTTTTCTAGAGACTGAGAAATATATAGGAAACGAACTAACACAGGATGTTATGTATATACATCTTCTCATTACCACCCAAAAAAAAAAAAAAAAATTGTTTTTTATGTCAAAACTTCTTGTTCTTTTTTTGTATTGTTTATTAAGATTATATTGATCCACAAAGAGTTATTTGTGATATATTGCGTGGTTGATTTCTGTTGAGGTGCTAAAGATAAGATTAGGAGTTTTCATCATGACTGAGACTTAAAAGACTCACGAGAATCAGTTTGTTTTTTCTTTTTTTAACCTACATATGAGAAGTAGAACCTAGAGCATATCTGTGTCATATGTGGAGTACAATAAGGATTGAGAAAGAAGAAATCTGTTGACATTTTCGTTGAAGAGTTGGAGGTTATAGTTCTTGGACAAAGGTAAATGGTTGTAAAAGATCTTGAGCCTAGGAGAATGCCTGGGTTTTTTAGAGGCCGATGCAACTGTTGATGTGATATGTTTATATGATATGCCAGAAAGATCAACATAAATGCCGGTCCAAGGAGAGGGAGATCTGATCCTGCCTAGTGATTTGTGTATTACTTAGGTAAGAGTAGATATTCTTAGAGCAAAAGAAAAGACAAGACTGTATTTTCATGGTATTGAAGGTGCCTAAATTGTCCTTGTCATGCTAAAGGATGGTGTGGAGATTAGTGTTTAAGGTATTGGTTGCAGATGATCTTGATGCTGGGGGATGGCTGTGAATGGTATTGCCTCCAGTGCTGGAGTGCCTCAGAACAGAACTGAAGCACTCCTGCATTGGTTGCAAAGAGAGGATACTGTGCACACTATGACATGCAATAGATGATCAGAGAGAAATCTAGCTATACAGGTATAGAAGGTGGTGGCAGATAGACTAAAGGAAGGCAGTTTGTAAAGCATGCCTTGGTGCCAAACACAATCAAAAATCCTAGAGATGTCTATGACAATAGAATATGTTTCTCCAAACCCTTCCATGTCACATGTTCAGTGGTGGTGGTATAGGCTAAGAAATCAGCCATGGATCTAGATTTGTGGAATATGTATGTATGGTTACTGATTAACTGGTGGGCCTGTGGATCTTTCATCCATACTACAAATCTCTATTCTCATCTTTAATACCTTTTTCAATATAAATACATAAATCGACCATATAAATCATGACAAATAACTCTCATTGTGGATCTAAATAACTGGTCAGTTGAGAGAGGAGTATATTATTATAGGGATAGAATTATTATTATTACGTGACACCTCCAAAGACTCATCGCAGGAGGGCACTCTCCTCTACTCTGCTACACACATCTCACCATCTCCCTTACTACTTAATTCTTGTACTGCACACAACTACCATCAGTGCCATCTACTTCCCATCACTACTGGCAACAGTATTTCATTTTCCTGTAAATTCATGTGTTTTGATGGCCGATTTGCATGTACATCGGATGGGATTAAACCCAAGTTTCTGGGAGAAAAAACCCTGCTACCTCCATATGAGATCGGCTAACTCATCTTCAATTGAAAAAGTATATATAAAGATTCCTCTTGTCACATCAAGAATTGAACTCAGGCCTTTTTCATTCGAAGATGCATTGTACCATTGTTCTTCCAGTTGCACTATGGAGGCTTCTCTAAAAGGGATGTTTTATTGTCAGGGAGGATAGAGAAAATAGGACAGATAATTTCAATTGTGTGACATAGATTAAGAGGAAGAAGAGACACGTGGGAAAAAAAAAATGGAATTTATACATCTATCGAGAGATAATTACATAAAACAGTATTTAATGGATCAATCTGGGGTTTCAGACCACTAGTCATGTTATGGCATTAGAGGATTTGTCCATAATAAAGATAGCTACTTTGCCTCTGATTAGGAACTTTGATCATAATTGTTGAATTGAAATGTTGCAAACTATGGCATTTCATTTTGAAGGCATCTGTGGAATGAGACATTTCAAATATACTGCCACTATTTCACCACATAGAACAAATTGATAGTAAAAAAAAAAGTTATTTAGACACTCAATAGTTTTATGAAATATCTCTGTTTCACATTGTCTGGAGATAATAGCAAATAAAAAATTTAGCTATAAGCAGGTAAGGATCACATTTCTAAAAAAAGAAAGAAAGAAAAAGACTTAACAATGGAATGAGCAGACGTGCTATGTAGGAACTTAATGGTTGTGACATGCATGCCAGCATTATCTATATGTGTTAGATATTTTATGAAAGAGATCCTGACTTGGTATAGTTCGCCCACTGATTAGAGCTCCTTCGACACTTCTGCACATGTCAGAAAAAGGAGAATCCATTCCGATAATAGGGTAATCAGTCCGTATTGCAGGATGAGTTGTTTATTATTGCAGGTCGAAAAATTAACTTCTCTTTTATGATCATTGTAGTTAATTATGTTGTTTGTATAACAGTTGAAAAATTTTACCTATAAAGCACGTGATTTCGCATGTTAGCAACCAATTCACACGTCCTTCATTTCTTTCTCCCCTTCAGCATGAATCGACTATTCTTGGCAAGACGCCAAGCAGAGATCTACAAACGGTGGGGGAACTATATCATACCATGCCATGTTTCTTCTTGCACTGTTGTTGATATTTTAACATTTCAAACAATTCTTCTATAAAATCTCTGGTATAGAAATTGTAATCTCTGGATCATTTCAGTTCATTGCCACAATACTTCATGTTTGGATTCCATTGTATGTTCTGCCATTCCTGATTTGTGTTTTCTTTTTTCTCTACATCTTTAAAATATTCTGGCATGCATGTGATTAATTTTCATCAAAGCAGAGATGTATGTAGAGCCAGTTATTATGACCAGGAGATGGAAGAAGGATGTCAGCTGTGCGTGAGAAATGGTCAAGAGGGGTTTGAGAGAAGCAGTATTAGACTGCATTCCCAAAGTGAGGAGAATAAATCAATAGGACTTAAATGCACGAGTAACATAATTAAGCAGGAGCTGATTAAAAAAATAAATAAATAAAAAGAAGAAAAAGAAAAGAAAAAAAAATTATATGAAGGAAATAAAAGAAAGGGAATCAGCAGACCCATGAACGGTAGAAAGTATTAGCAAGAAAGGTGACCAGCATGGTAAGGAAAGAAGATAAAATTAAGTGACTAGGCAAAAGAAATTAATATCAGTAAAATTATGGAAACTACAACTGTGTTAGGAATAATTAGTTTAATTTCCCGACGTTTCGACCTTCATGTTAATGTTACCATCTGGAGTATACATATATATATACAAAGACAAGCTATATTACATTTCAAACAGTAAGCCAAAGTGACAATGATTTGATCAGCTGTTATTCTACTGGTCTGATCTCTAGTAGGAAAAAAAAAGCAATTGTATTTATAAAATCAGTAGAGAACAAATTCATATAGATAGTTTTAATACAGCAAAAGTGGTGGCCTAATCCATAATTTAACACTAAAGGAAAGGGTAGGCAAAAGGAAACTTCAGAGAGTCTTTTCAATGTAAGTAAAAAGAAGTGTGATCATGGAAGGATAACTGTTAAGAAGTTGGGATGGGATGAAAGGAAAAGAAGTAGTTGAGTTACTGACTGATCACTTTTAAGATGCTGCACCATCCAGGTGGAGATTATGCAGTGACTAATGTTACATAGACTGATATGACAGTAGATAGATGAACTCGACCTATTACAAAAACCTTAGTGTGAATACAGTCATCACATTAATGGGATATCAGTTTCTGTGTACAACACAAAGTGTAAAAGAAATGGTAGGGCTCCAACCACTTGATTTATCCTCCCAATCTTGAACGTGCCATTTGAAAATTGCGTATCCTTAAACTGCCCTTGTCCAGTTTCCATGCACTACTAATATCCTTCCTTTGCAGTTTTTTATTGTAAAGGTGCTGCTCGGGTCGCCTCTAGTTTGTTCTACTTTGTTGTAATTCTGCATATATACCTTCTTAATACAAAATTTCATACTTAGCCACCCACCAGGTTGAAATCACTCTCATCCCATCCCAACTTCATGATAGTTATCCATCCATAATCACATTTTTACTTACATTGAAAAGACTCTCTTTCCTTTTGCCTACCCTTTCCTTTAGTGTTACATTCTTGTTAAATTATGGATTAGGCCACCCACCATTTGGGCAATTTAAGTATTACCAAATAATGAAGAGAAGAATAATGCATTATTATCAGATGGGATTTGAAAGAGCTAGATCTGTTAATGGCATTAGACGTTTGTCTGTAGCCAAGATAGGAACTTGCTTCTGAGTGGAAGGACTGATCATACAGAAGCAATTGCCTATCTTGGCTGTAGACAAACTTTTAATGCCATCAGCAAATCCAGCTCTTTCAAATCCGACCATACTGTTTTACATAATTATCTCTTAAAAAATGTGATGCCATTGTATAATACTACTACTAATAATCTTTATCTGTAAAGTTTGCAATTAATGAACTCTCTCTCTCTCTTTTCTGTATATCTGTTTGTCCTCAAATCCAAACTACAGTTTTCCTGATAATAATGCATTATTCTTCTTTCCATTATTTGGTAATACTTGAATTGCCCATATATCCAAAATTTCCAAATATCAACTTCGTGAATCATATTTATTGCTAAACTATTCAACTTTGAAAATCACATATCCATATTAACCTCAGTGCTAGTAAAATTCATTCCTTTCTCATTTATTGCAAAAAATTAAGGCATTGTTATTCATTTACTATTACTTTAATGATAGAGAAGATGAGATCTACATAGAGATATTTCCATGATCACCATTCATCAGAATATAGGTAAATTGATACTGATAACAGCATCTATAATTCTTTCACTTCCCATAAATCTGTTAAGATGCATATAGTAAATAGCTACTACCCATTTATGGTTCAGCTGCAAACTTGAACAAGTTCATCCTGTTGTTTAATCTCCTACTGCTGTTCTGTGGATTAACCTCTGTTCATCTGTCTTTTTCCAAAAAAAGCATTTTGCATCAGTTTAAATCTAATGTTAATACATTTTTCTTTTTTTCCCTGTTCTCCTATCCATGTAATACTTTTGTGCTAGAAGGATAATAACCTTTCGTATTTTGAATTTCTTAGAAATTACTATTCTTTATCTTTTTAGCAGAACATGCTTGACATTTTATTTTAATAGTGGAACAATTGGCAAAATATGCCACTTTCTAAGTTCAATCTGGGTTTCAGATAATGGTTTTCTTTTTGCATAATCTCAAGAATTTTTTTTTTTTTCCTCAGAAGACTAACATTCAGAACTGAAGAAGTATAGGGATTTTTCTGCTAATAACTATGCAGCTGTTATGTGATTGCTTATTTTGTAGTTTTCATTTTAAAATAAATGCGAGTAAATATTGCTTCTTATCCTAATTGGTTGATTGTTTTTTGTAGGTATATAATACTAAGTGTCACATCTTTTCAAAATATTCTCTCCTCCTCTTCAGATGAAAACTCATATAGAGTTAAAAGGGTATTTTGCTCTGAGAAACTCAGGTTTTTACTTGCCCACACATGCACAAAACAGACAAACCATCTTTTTGGATGAGCTTGTTTCCCTATTCCTTCCGTGACTTTTTCTTTAAGATGTATATTTTCTTAATGTGATTTATTACATGGTCACACACAAAACAAACCAACCAGAAACCATACACTGTTGGCAGAAATAATACATCTGCCTCATGGCCTTTGTTGCCTTGGTTACTAAACAGTCACTCTGAGGAAGAACTATCAAAGACTGTTTTTTTTTGTTTTTTTTTTCATCAGTAGATGATGGATGCATTCATCACATCTTGTGACAGATTATAATTTCAAATTCTCATCAACTATCAGTCATCTTCATCTACTTGATAATTATTCATAAAATCGTTTCTGTACCTCACTATGTTTTTGAGATATAGTTTGCCAGGATATCAGAAAAAAATTCTACTCTCCAGTAGGGAAAGTAAAGCTTTTTCCAGAATTTAATGCCATCTCCTGTCCAAAAAACATACTGTGGTCAAAAATAAATAAATGTATAAAAATAAAAAATAATGTATTTATAGGTAACATTGATTGAATTAATAAATTGAAAGTTTCAGTAATTTTTCGTAATTCATCCCATACATCTGTATGAGTCTATGCTTGCATTTAAATTTTCAGTGACAGAAGATAAAACAGTATGAAGTGATGACATGCATCTTAATACTGTATATACAAATAATTAGTTAAAAATCTAATTTATACAGATCAGACTTGATATTGAAACTTTTTTTTTTAATCTGAAAAGACAAATGTTATTTTTTTCACTTAGCTATAAAACAACAATGGATATTTATTATCCTTCCTTTTAGTAATAATCCATTTAATATTTTTTTTATTATCTAAATAGTTGACTTAATATTTAGAAATGACTAAAAGAAAATGGTTTTTGTTGTTATTCAAATTTAATTCAGAAGTAAATATTAATCTTTTTAATTACATATATCCTTATTGTTGCTACATTTATTCTCGGGTAAAACATTAATAATTTTTGAATTTCAGGATAGTCCTTTAAAAGCTGTACAAATGCTTTGGGTTAATTTAATTATGGATACATTAGCATCTTTAGCTTTGGCTACTGAAATGCCCACACCACTTCTTTTGCTAAGGAAACCATATGGCCGCACCAAACCTCTCATATCACGCACCATGATGAAAAACATTCTTGGTCATGCTTTATATCAGCTGGCTGTAATTTTCACTTTGCTCTTTTTGGGTAAGTTTGTTTCCCTGTTCCTTCTGTGACCTTTTCTTTACGATGTATATTTTCTTAATGTGATTGTGCATGTTTATTACATGGTCACACATACATAGCACACATAATCCAGTACACACACTTCTGTAAGACATTATGCTAAAAACAAATTGTCTTTCATTGAAGTATACAAATCTGGCTAGGAAATCAAAAACTCTATCACCTTTGCATCAAAATGTTTCAGAGGAAATATCATTGATTTAGTAGAATGCCTAGCATGATCACTCCTACCCTTGAGAACTGACAATCTTCTTATTGTGCTATCTTCTATCGAAGGTCAGCGACCATCTAAAAGTGGACACCATTTTGAGCCCGGAGATTCTTCGCACCCCTGTCCCATTTAAGGGATGCCGGGAACTTGGGGCCAATTGTAAGGGTTTGCTTGCCATGGTGGTTGTTCTGGAGATAAGGTAGAGCAGTAGTTTCTCCGTTTGCTTTCTGCTCTGCAGTATTACAGACATACACAATATAATCATATTGCCATCTGCAAATCTCTGATCACAAGCTTTTCCGTCATCATTTAGCTTCAACCTTGTGTCAGTACTGACAATGCTGCTTCCCAATGTCAGGGGGCAGTGACCCCAGCAGGTGCTTATTTAATGGCAGCACTACTCGCCATGTCACCGAGTTGTCATTGGGCTTTGTAAAGTTTTAAGTGAAACAGAGTTGCCACTTCTGCTCCCCCACGCCCTGATAGCTCAGTCGCTGTTGGTCCACAGCTGCTTATTCACCAGATTGCTCTGCTTATATCGCAGCTAGCCTCCATATCTGAAGGCTGTTCCCCGATCCGCCACCTGGGGACGCACCCAGTAGTAGTCAGCTCTGCCCTGGGAGAACTGACAATAAATACCCCATAAATACATACATACATACATAGCATTCTGCTCCAAGAGGCAGGGGAATATCTCATTTGAAGCAGAATGCTTCAAGCATGTTTATTCCTCCTGAGGTAGAATACTTCAAGAGGAATAAACATGCAGTACATTATTAATAGCTGTATAGGAAGATGGCACATCCATTTCTAGTTGGAATAACTGCCGTAGAAACCAGATATCATAGAGAGGGACTACACAAACAAACAAAAAAAAGACAACTTTGTAAATTATAAACAATATAGGTGAGAAAAAAATTAAACAACTGTTTAATGCCTCCAGTGTTTTGTCTCAATTTTGTACCCTGATAATGTACAGCAAATTGTAATACATACACAAACAACACACAAAGTAAGATATACATTTGATCTCACTGTAGCAAACACTGCTTGGATAAAGTTTCAACCAAAGCCTCAAGTTATAATGTTGTACTTAAAAAAATCCACTGTAGCTAATTGTCCACTGTCACAAACTCATGGTCCTGATGGGTTTGCTATATTGAGCATCAACCTTAGTACAGTGATGGACTTTGCAGAAATTTCATGATAACTAGAAATATATTAGTAACCTAAAACAAATATATAAATTAATTAAAAACGTGTATGAATTGTTGTAACGCTTAAATGATTATAAAAATGGGTGTCACTCAATAATACAATCCTAGGTGAAGAATGAGGGTAGTAGTATCTGAAAGAATCGTTTTATTTCACTACATGATATTTTTGTAGCAAGTGCACATGACATGAAGAATGTCTGTGAGTCATATTTTGCTTTTGGGCTTGTTTTTAGGATTGCTACTGCAGTCACTTTTCTGACATCTGCAATTTGTAGTTAGTTTAAAGGGTACAATAACAATTAATAATAATACAAGAAATTGCCACTCTTTAATGTAGAGTTAACTACAAACTAGCATTGAATCAGTTTCTGGTTTTACAAAGACAGTTATATATTAAGAGCGGTTTGGGGTGGGTGAGAATAAGGAGAAAATCTTTTATGGTCATTCCATGATAAGAGGTAGTTTAGTGAGAGCATAACAAAATTATGTCATGCTTGCTTAAAATGATTTGGGGAAAGAGATTAATTGTTTTTTGGCAGGAACGAATGATGGAAAGGTATTACATATGGAATGAGAGAAGATATGAAAGGGTTACTGAAAGCAAAAAAAAAGAATAGTGAGAGAGTGAAAATCATAAGTTTGTTGCTCTAGTATGATAGCAGCAAATGTCAAGCCATAACTGAAATGAGTCAGTGCATAAGTTGTGCACGAGGGATGATTTGGAGTTTGTCACAATGGATTATTTGGACCTGTAGTTCATCCCTTTGTCAGATTTGCAATGAAATTGCTGAATTAAGCAATGTTATTGAGCACTTAGCTTGCCCATTGTGAGCTAATAACCACTAGTGATATTATTAAAAAAAAGGGACAACTACTACTTTTTTTGGTATGGCTTTTAGGGACATTTGTCCTAAGATGTTTGTTTGTTTATTTTGTTTTATCATTGAACCTTTGGCTCACCCATTTTGGGCTTCTGGCAGTGGATTTAAAACGCATACCCTGCTCAGTATATTTTTGAATGTTTGTGTTTTGCAGTGAGTCTGTATGTTTCTTATGAACCATGGTGCATTGAACACTATTTGTAAACATTTGTTTTAGATTATATGTAATTTGCTAAGGTTTGAATTCGCTGTATAACTCCATGTGGGTGAGCCATACATCAGGACTGGCCTGATCAGCATCTTATATAAGAGCAGTTGAAGTTCTGTGCTTAACAACAATTAAATAATAGATAGCAGTAGGACAGCCCTGTTTCCTTTTGAGCAGACATTATAGATATGAGTAATGACGCGAAGGTCTTTATTTAGTTGTATCTGTAAGTTTTTGACTACTGATTGCCATGGAATGGGGTGTAAAACAACTACTTTGCCCTGTGGGTGACACCAATCTTTTTGTCAATAGCACTGTAGTGCTTCTGTCTGCATCATCAACTCTTCATTTTTTGAACAACTGTTCTATTTCCAATCTTGTGTTTTGTGGTTTTTTTTGTTGACAATCTAGGTCACAGGGGACAAACCATTATTGCAGTATTGGCTGTATGTAGAACCATAGTGGCAACTTTACGTAGGATTTCAACCACGTTGATGGCAAAAAGCAGAGGTGATAGCAGGAAGCACTGGTGGAAATTTGCCGTGATTTTGCATTCAGATGATTTAGCCTGTAGACGTTTGAAAAGAAACCCATTGTCCATATTTTGATGAATGCTTTGGCATTGTCCAGGAAAATCGCCCATGTACACTGCTTCCATTTGAACCTTAAGCTGATGTTTTTCATGACTCTGAGAACTTGTTGTTTGGTGAAATAGTTCTCACAGAATTCATATTGCTCATCAGGGGATGAGATTTAATTCTTTAGTGACTTTCCGCATTCTTATTAATATTACCCTCTTGGCTGTTTTTTCTAGGCAGGCAAGCAGGTTGATTGGGTGATAATTTTGGGGAGGATGGGCTACTTTTCCTTTTGGAATTAAGATTACATCTGCTACTTTCCACCATGCTGGGAAGTACCATATCTTAATATGGCATTAATTAATAGCAACAATGTGCATTATGGCTTTGCAGCATTTGTTGATTTTGTTTGAAATCCTATCTAGGCCTGGTGCTTTCATATTCTTGGGTTTAGTGATGATTTCATGTACCTCAGCAGGTGATGTCTGTTGGAAGTGGTTTGTGTGCGTTGTGTACTTTAGCATACATAAGTGTGTATATTACTGATGAAGTCTGGATTCACATGGATGTAGTTTGGACTGCACTGCTTCTCTAGGCTGTCAAAGTTGAAGCTTTTGCTTCAACTTTGTCTACATCACAGCAAACCAGACCACGTTCACTAGATTGGTGGGAGGGGTTTATAGTCTATGCATAGAGCTTTGGTCATTTTCCAGAGTGTCTGATCCTCTGTGTTTTGTCTCCCACTGTTTATTTTGAAAGTTTTTAATGCATGTTGAACTTCCTTTGTTGTTGCCCGTTAAGCACTTTGTGGTATTGGTACCCATCTGTGTTCTTTTCACACATCAGGTTTTTAATCTTATCCAGAAGTCAGTCAGAGTTTGTGCATGATACATTCACAGTAGCAGCCGCTAATGCAGATGTTATCTGCTTTTCCAAGCTCAAAATTGAGTCATTGATTTTTTCCTTTGAGTCAATTCATGTAGAGCAATCATTAGCTTTGTCCAGCCAATGGTTGGGACCCGATCTGGGATATTTCAAGTTGTGAGCCCAGCTGCAGTAAAATTAGGTTGTGGTCAGAGCTGAAGTTGTCCATGCTGTATTTAGCATTTTTGTTTCAATATTTTGTTATATCGCTGTGTCAAGGACATTAGAAAGAAGTCTTGCCACATTGTAGTACATGGATTCTGGAGGTCCTGTAATCATGGTGTTCCTGGTGGCATCAATGTTGTTGAGGATTCTACTGTTTTGATTTGTAGTTTTGCTGTTCCAGATTGTTCTTAATGTTTTCAGATCTCCTTCTACTAGTATTTCTAGGTACTAGACACACTAGTAGTATATGTAGAATTTTAGTTAAGTCTGCTTCCATTAACTGTTTGTTTGGAGAGTTATATATATACGGAGTATATTTTCAGGCGTATTTGTGGTTTAGACCTTAACCTCTGTGATTTCTATGTTCATGATAGGGGCCGGATTTACAATTTCATTGCATTCTGTATTGAACTTGACAAATATTATCATGCCTCTTGGTGTTGAGCCTCTTATTTCAGTGTAGAACATAGTTCCTGAGCTTTGAGTTGTCACCTGGCCAAAAGTATGTTTTCATATAAAAGGATTACCTCAGCAGTGTAACATGTCATAAATTCTTGTAGTTTGTGCATTGTGTTTCCTAGACTCTTGGCATTCCAGAACACAATCTATAGAGAGTTTGACCTTCTATGTTTGTTAACCATGACTAATGCAGCATGGACTGTTTGTGTAAGTCTCAAACTTTTGTGGAGGTGAAGGTCATGCCTTCTGTCATAATGGTTTTGGTTTTATAGCCAGATCACAGATGGCTTTTAGGTTATAGATTTCGTGGTATTGTTTGCTGATTTCCACTAGGACAAGAGTCATTGGCTGTTTATCTACTCAGAGCATATGGCTAACTTTAACAGGCATTAATCTACATTTTTTGTGGTGTCTTGTGACTTCCTTGATGGTGGTGGATTCTGTTATACCACATGGCACCACATTGAAGTTTTTTTCACTTTTTAAAGTGAATGTGTCATATTGGACATTTTGGTGAGTGTGTAGCAGTTGGCTACCATCTATGGCTGTATTCAGCCCATCTTGTCTGTGCACTGGTTTTCATAAAATGTATTTTATGATTTTGGAAGGTTGTGGCCACTTCCATCCATTGTTCCTTAGTATGCAGGATAACATGAGGAACTCTTTCCTTATGTTGGTTCGTTTCTGTTCCATGGGAGTGCACTTTTGTTTGATGTTGATTCCTGGCATCATTTTTTCCTTCTAACTTTGGAGAAGAGCTGTCCTGTTCCTCAGCTGTTTCCTGGTTCAAATATGAGTCAGATTGTGAGTACAAAGTCTGGAACTCTGGTCTGTTGCAGTCAATCAGACCGTTTCCTTTGCAAGAATCATAAAAACATCTATATTGTGCAAATGTCTGCTTAAACAGTAGGCTTTCCCACTAGAAATTGACTATTTAAAGTTCATAAAGCAATTGTAAATTCTAAGTTAAGAGAAGAAATAAAATAAAAAGAAAAAAAATAAGAGAAATATAATGAATCTAGTAACTGGAAGGTACTTACCTCTGTAGAGGTCTTAAACCCAAAGTCATTGAATGAAATTTCAAACTTAGATCCAATTAAAGTTGGAATTTGTTTATGGAAAATAACTTATACATGACTGATGGATTGCATTTGAAGTTAGGTGTCTGAAAAAAAAAATTGTTGGGATGGAGGGGGTGAGTGAAAAAAGAATGCAGGCAAGCATGCATATGCAGTTACCCTTGAAGCAAATAAGTGTGAGAATGTACATGATAACAAAAAATTCTGAATGTAGTTTCTGAGGTCTCAAATTTAAATGTAGTAGTCAGTGCAAGATGAAAGGATAGTTGTGGGCCAAAAAAGGATTTAATTCATATATAAAAATTCCAGAAGTAGGTAATCGCCAGGAGTTTATGCCATTGGTGGCTTTGACCTTGATTTTGACTTTGCCAAATATTATTAGCATTAGTGAGACTTGGTTGACAGAGGATAATATAGGAATAATACATAAGGGATATTGCATTTTCAAGGAGGAGAGAGAATGGAGGTGTATATATGCATTGCTGATGACAGAAGAAGTTATATATATTGCTGCTATATACCTTCTGTCATCAGAAGAAAATGACATATATCAGCATATTAGCACATGGTGTGTGTGTAGGGCAAGTAATTATTATGGAGGAACCATGGACACTGATTAGATGGAAAAAAAGGGGGCATGGAAATTATGTACCCACTTAAGGTATAAATGCAGTAATTGAGTATATGTTTTGCTCTTTGGCTTCTGTATCACATCAGATAGCCTCAGATGCTCTGCCTCCCTTGATTCTGTTGTTGCCTTCATGACAGACATCTACTTTTGTTGGTTTCACTTTTGATATAATCATCAACATCTCCCTCCCCTCTCACAAATCCTGTTGTCTTTGTTCTTCCTGAATATACAGTTTCCTTTATGTTCTGTCCACGTAACTGTATCCTCCTTCCGTGTCATTTAGGTCTCGCTAATGTATATTAGCCAAGTCAAACTGACCCATATCCAAAAACTCCTCCTCTTCCCCTTATTCTTGATGTTTCTATGAGTATACTTGAACTTCAGTATTCCTTTGAGCCTTCAGGTAAAACTTATTATTAACCATCTCATTCTATTTTGTGACCTAAGAAATTACATTCTGCATTCTTTTATCATTCTATCTCACTTCCTCATGCACCTCAAAGGTGCACACATTCACTTTTACCTTTGATAGCTCTAGTTTTCCTGATCCTGCCACATCAATAGTAAATTTAATGGATTGTTTGCTGTAGTAATTTTTTTCATCACAGCATTATACCTATGGCACTTTGATTGAAACTATAACAGAATAATTTGTTATAGTAAGTATTTTATAGCAGTGTTTGCTGTAGTGAGAGTCACTGCAATTCCATATTCATTCACGTGCAGTATTTCACTTACAGTATATCACAGTTGCAGTATTGTTGAAGATATTAATATTCTTGTTTTGAACAGCTTTTCTCTTGGTACTTGTCAATATGCCATTATAGATATATGAAACTTAAATTCAGATCACTGTTGTATTCTTGCTATTTCTCAGTTTGTTATAAAGTAAAAATGTGATCATGGCAGCCTTTGTTTGCCCTGAACTCAACTTGTTCTTTTCTATGTTTCCCTTCCACAAGTGTACTTAAATGTTACTGTTAGTGAGGAAATTCTGCTGGAATTCTCACATTTTTATAGATAAGTACTATAAAAGTTTTTCTTTAACACGTTCGCTGCCACGCTACTTCGGCATAGTTTGTTCCCGTACGCCGAGCAATTTTACTTCTTCAAGGTCAGTACGATAATCTCGTTGCCGGCGATCAGCGTCATACGAGTATACTTGTAGCTGGCTTGTGTGGCTGGTTTACCAACTACGAGTATACTCGTAGTTGGCAGCGAACGTGTTAATCATCTGGTATTTGAGTCTCTGATACCAGACTTTCTGATTATGCAGTTGAACTACTGTAAAACTTTTATACCACCATAAATTAGCATTTCTAGTTGAATAGCATTCACTTCAGATGCCTTTCCACATTTCAGGTTTTTGATAGATGGCTTTTTTCTACCTTGAGTATTGATATGTATTCCCGGGTGCATTCCTCTTGGGTGTTTTCAAGCACCGTACTGTCATTGCTTGTTTCATTTAGCAATCTTTCAAAGTAATTACATCAAACATCTAGAATATTTTTATCTTTAGTATATCACCTTTGTCCTTCTGATTCCTTTTATTGTACTATTCCCCTCCCCATTTCTAACTCTTTTTAATAGCCTCCAGAACATTTTGTCATCTTGTTATTTATCTTCTATACCGTTACCAAAGTCTTCCCACATGATTTAGCTACTTTGATACACTGCTCTGCTTTCATACATTTTTCTCTATATTCTCTTAGAGCACATGCTGATTTACTTACTAGGAAGTTTCAGTATGCTTTTTTTGTTTTCTATGAATTCTTCTTTAATTTCTTGAATCCAGCATGGAAGTTTCATTTTTCTGTCCTTGCAGACAACTTTACCACATTCCTCTTTGGTGAAGTTTAATTTCTTTAGTGTTTGTCACTGAGTTTCCAAGGTTTGGTTCTTGTTTTTTAGCTCTTTAATTTTTATTTGAATAATATTTGGATATTCAAGGGTACATTTCACTCTCTAAAAAGTGCAGTTTTGATTCTTTTTAAAACTTTTGTATGGTATTTAATTTTATCTTGCTTAAAAATAAATGGTGATCACTTCCTATTTCAATTCCTCTCTATTATACACCTTGTGTCCTGAACCAGCATGATGATATTGCTAACAATAACATGTTAATGAGACTTACCTTATTCATTTATCCTGTACATGAATTTATGCACATCTTTATGTTGGAAGATGTCGTGAATAGTGACTAGTCCAGATCCTGAAGAGAAATCCAGGTATCAGCTACTAACATTATTTAAATTAGGGGGATATTAAATCCCACATTTCCTAGGAAATGTGTTTTTACATTATGGAAAATACCTAAGAAAAGTGATCAGAACTTTACCACCTTTGCTGCGAGTTGTCCGGTATCGTACTACGTAGGATCACTTGCATTAGCTCACGCTAGTATTCACTGATACTTTTACAGTTTACTATATTCGGCATGAAACTCTCTGATTCCAATCTTTGAGTTTCTTATTCGGTTTTAAAACAATGTGGGATTTAATATCCCCTTAATTTAAATAACATTTATATCGCCAAAATGAAGCCTGTTGGCTCTTTATATTTAAGTAAAGTCAGCTGCTAACTATTATTATTATTATTATTATTATCTTTGCTTTTTTTTTTTTTTCCCCAAATTTTTTCAAAATATTTCTATATGTCTGGGGTCTTCATTTCCTAATCCACTGTTTCGATCTCTAGCAAGAAAACTCATCATTTTTCATTACATCAGCTGCCTTCTCTAATGACTTGAAAAATTCCTCTCCTTCTTCCTAATAGAACCTTCTGTGGGATTATAGGCAAAAATTAGTCGCATTGTCCACTTCCCAATTTTGATGTTTGCCCACAACAATCTATTTTATATTGCCTACCATTCAAGAAGATTCTCCTTGTTCTTATATTGAATTCTGTAGCTACTCCTTTCTTTCCCTCATGATTACTGTCTGAATATAACATAATGCTTATGTTTGTTATATCTAAAATCTCATTATACAGTAAAATCTCAAATTTTTTCTCTTGATGTTTTGGTAACACTCACCAGTTATGTTAATCAGGTATTTCTCTACGAGTTCTTCTTCTGCCAGTTCCACTTCTTTTCCATTGATACCTCTTACATTGAGGCATCTGTCTTGTATGCTGCTGATGTTGAGTTGCAGTTTCTTTCAGTATCTGAGTTTTCTCTAGTTGTCCTGGTTCTGTGATGAAAACATCTGAGCCTTGCTTGACTCACTCACTCAGTTGCCCAGCTGGTATGAAATTCATCATGTTATACCCTCGTTTTGTATTGGCTTAAATCAACAAGAAAACTATTTTGGCTAACTTTCAAATCGTGCATATTCTCATTTGCTTTCTTCCCACGTTCCTTCATTCTATCACCTCTTGTCATTCAGAGAACTAATGGGTCTGTCTGAAAGAATACCTTACTAAATTGAACGCTTAATATCTCAGATATTTCTAGTGCCGTAATACTTTCCCACCATTCATTTTCACTAAGCTTAATCTTTTGTGGTCCTTGCTATGTAGTGATGAAAATTATCTAAAATTTATCCCTTAATCTATTCAACTAAATTCCTTTTCTAGGTTCAGTTTCACCCCCTCACCATGATTTGCTGTTTCTGTTGCTCCTGAGTCTCATCATGCTTCTTAGGATATTGGATTCACAACATTCTCTTTTTATGTAGCTCCTGCTTTAAGTGTTATTGATGTGTTTAATTAACATGCATTTTATTCTGCTGGCTTTGAGTTTACAATCAGATATAGCTCACTTTAGACACCCTTTGACCACTTCCTAATTCTTTGTTTATTTATTTATTTTTTTCTACCACGGAGTTTCAATCCCAAGGCACTACTCCCAGCTGCCTCCCCAGTTTATTATAATCACCAGTTGTACTACAGTTCTACATATGTGTCTTCTTAGCGAAAACTCTCACATGCTTTGTCCCCTCTTAAATCAAAACTATGTGTTCATTCTCAGTTGAAGGCATAATAATCTCATTTAGAGATGGATTCTCAGACACTTTTGCTAGACCTAATGTTCTTGTACCATGAATCCCTTCCATCACATATACTGCTTAAGTTAAATTATACTTCATCATTCTATAAATTCCTTTCCCTCATCTTCGATGCTTTTTCTTCCCTCCAGTTTATATAATCATAGTTGAAACTACCTCCATAATAATAGTTGTCCATGTATCTATGAGATTTATGTCTATACAGTTCAATGTCTTCTTCAGATGATCCTAGTCTTTGGCAGCACCCAGTTATATAATTTTTCCCATTAACCTTGCTCTCATCCCAAACAGCCTTGACCACACTGCCATCTAATTATCATCTAAGCCATGAATTTGGACTTATTAAAAAAATAATAATTAATTAAAAAGAGAGAGACATTTCAAAACAGTTCATAGACAAAAGACAAAATGAAGAGAAATGGTATCACTGCCTTACACACAATCTGTTTCAATATTCGAATGCTGTGAGTTGGCATAATAATAACAAACTGTAAAAACGGAGAAAAACCCAAATTAAAACGTATTTATTTGTAGAATTTTTGCCTAAGTTTCATAAGCATCTTCAATACAGAATTATAGAAAGGCAATAACAGACAATTCTAAAAAGTGACACCTTAATAGCTTAATGTATGATAGCTAAAACCATCAGTAATTTCCAAAGTAAAAAAATAATTATTATATATATATTAAGTTTGGAGAGACTAGGTGATTTAAAAAATACTATCTCCCATATAGGGGATAGGTGTAGACTATCAGATCTGTTTAAATTAGAACAACAGCACCTCCATAGCACAATTGGAAGAATGATGGTACATTGCACCCTTCGATCGGGAAAGGTACAAGTTCTATTCTTGTTGTGATGAGAGGAATTTTTATAGTTTTTTTCAATTGAAGGTAAGTTAGCTGATCTCATACGGAGGTAGCAGGGTTTTTTCTCCTGGGTTTTTTTCGCTCAGGTTTATCATCCTGCATACAGATAAATTGGCCTCGGGAACACACAATATACAGACAAAAATACTAGTGGTGGTGGTGAGTAGTAGATGCCATTGGTGTAGATTATTGTTATTATTATTATTCGGGACACCTCCAAGGAGTCCAAAGACTCATCGCGGGAGGACACCTACTATACAACTGTCTCCACCACTACACTGAACCTCTACCAATCAACACCATCTACTGCCCACCACTACAACTAGTATTTTTTGTCTGTAAATTGCGTGTATTATGAAGGGCCGATTTGTCTGTGTGCAGGATGAAAAACCAGAGTTTCCAGGAGAAAAAGCCCAGCTATGGGATGATGATGGTAGTTGCAATTCGCTGTAGTTGGTGGATTAAGTGGTGGAAACAAAGTGTTGTAGAGTAGGTGCCCTCCCTCGATGAGTCTTTGAACTCCTTGGAGGTGACACGTAATAATAATAGAGTAATCTTTCATGTTTCTTTATAAAGACATTCTTTGAGGAAACAACTTTTATGAAGAATTCTTGTCTTGTTCCAGTTAACTCTATGTTTAGTGCAGTTAGCATGCTCAGCAAGAGCAAGGAATCTAATAGACACCTGGAAAACCAAGAGGCAGAAGCTGAACATTAGGAGAAACAATAAATGTTTTTTGATGAGGTGAAAGGCAACAAAAGTGTTCAGTGACTTTAAACTTTTTGCTATACATTTAGAAATGCTTTGCACTAAAAGGGATAGGCTAGTTATTTCTTCTGCTTAAAAGAGGCAGAGATTGCATAGTTGTTAATTGTTTTTTGAAGGAATCATTAAAACCATTTGATAAAAAAGTGGATTTAATATGTTGTAATTTTTTCATATATATGACCTAAAATTCTCTGTAACTTCCATTTTCTTCAATAAAGAAGTTCTTCTGCTATGATCAGCAATACCCCATCTCTTGCCCTATTCCCTTTATCCTCCCTAAAAGTACTATACCCTTTATATTCTGCTCCTCTCCTTTATTTCAGATACATCTGGCATTCATGTATGTGCATTTCAACATCCCCTTGAGCTCACAGATACCTCTTTGTAATATCATTTCCAATCAATCATGTTGAAACCTATCAAACTGTATTCATCATTGCATAATCATTTTTGTACATATACTTATTTTGACCCAGTGGTGGCTGAACCAACCTACACTTGACTGTATCTCCTGCAGTACTTCTGGTTTCACTGATTTTGCACATCAAACCTCACATTGAACAACACTCTCTCCAAACATCAAACTCCAAAATCATTAAAATGCAGTCCATCAGGCATATTATATTCAAGTCCTTTGATTCGTCAATTTTATATATATATATATATATATGTGTGTGTGTGTGTGTGATCCACTTAAGAAAGGTGATATGACTTATAGCACATTAGTGCCATGTGTAGGCAAGAGGAATAGAAGAAAGGAGGAATCTGTTCACATTTTGCTTGAACAGCTGAGGGTAATAATCTTTGGAAAAGGCAGAGTAGGGGAGACTGTTCCAAAGAGCAGAAGTAGATGGAATTAAAGAGGAGGCAGTGAAGTTGGTTCGGTCAGTTTCAAGATGGACTGTAAAAGGGTGTTGGTTAGCAGTGGCTCTTGTTTGAATGATTTTGGAGGAGACTGGGGGGGGGTAATAATAGTGGGCAATTCAGCAGAGCACTGTCCATGAAAGTATCTGTAGAAGATGCATGGAAAGGCTTGTGTGTTCATCGTACATGTTAATGAATTTTTTTAATGCTATTAACGAGAACACCACAGACTGATAAGAAAATAATAACTATTAACTCATTGCTGATATTTTGCTGGTATTATATCCAGCATCCTGTAGAAGAGGCAAGGCAGAAACTGAACGTCTGTGGGAGAGGGATTGAAATGGGTATGTGTGTGAGAGAGAGAGGGGTCATTAATTTGCCAGAATACCCTCTTCTGGACAAAATCAAGCAATCTTAGAGAGAATTTTGGTGCACCTCCCCAAATATGAGAGCAGTATTATATGGCTGATGGATTTGGGCTTTGTATAGAGTTAACAGTTGTGAAGGTGTGAAGTAGTATCATGTGCAAAAAAAGTACACCAAGTTTTTTCGTGGCTGCAGAAGCCATTGTTGAAGTGTTGTTGTACCAGGAAAAATCTGAGGTGCAGGTAAGTCCAGAAGGGAAATCTGATTGTGTTTGGATATCTAAGTGTTGTTGAAGGTAAGGGAGAGGGATTCAAGTGCTTTCTTGCAAGAGTTTTGGTGGCATTGAAGTTTACAAGGTTCTTCTTACCCCACTGAGATATGGCTAGGAGATCTGAGTTCAGGTCACTGGTCATGGTAGATCTTGAGGATTCCAACACTTAAGCACTACAAGGTTTGTCGAAAGAAAAGGAAGAATGGAAGGTACTATCATCAGCAAAGCTATGGATAGGATTAGAAGTGTGAGAGAGCAAGTCATTTATATACAAGAGGAAGTGAGTGGATGAAAGAACAGAACCCTGGGGTACTCCTGCATTGGTGGAGAAATCTGAGGAGGTAAACCATCCACCATAACACGTAATGAGCGTTTAGTGAGAAAGTTGCCGATCCAGTTGCAGAGTGAGGAAGGTAGAGAGACCATAGGATGGCAATTTGTTAAGTAGGCCCTGTGCAAAACCTGATTGAATGTCTTTGAAATGTCGAAGTCAACCACATGAGTTTCTCCAAATGTCTCCATTGCTTGAGTCCAGAGGTAAGTGGTGTAAGCAAGATGATCAGCTGTAGATCATGAGTGGCAGAATCCATACTGTTGATCACTGATTAGTTGGTGTGACTCTAGGTGGTTCAAGAGTTGGTTGTTGATGACCTTCTCCGTAGCTTTAGAGAGAACAGAGGTGAGAGAAATTGGATGGTAGTTTGTTGGTTGGCTTTTATCCCCTTTCTTTGGGATGGGTTGGATATGGACCTTTTTCCATGTTGTAGGATAGATTGAAGAGGTGATATGGTTAGTGTACAGAACAAGGTTGCAATCAATTATTGTGCATAAATCTTGTATTAGGCTAGAAAAACAAATACTGAAATCGGTTTGGTTAAAGTTCACCTAATTACGGTTAGATGACTGTTTTTTTTTTTTGTTTTTTTGTTTTTTTTAAAGAACATAATTGAAGATATAAATTAAAGATGCAAAGAAGTTATATTCTTGGCTTAATCCTTTATCCAAGTGTAAGTGGACAAAGTTTGCACGTGAAGTCACTTCATGATATATAGAAACTAATGACTTCACATCAATTGCCTTAGTATCCCTTAATACAATGCACATATTAATATATGTAATCCTTTGCATTATGAGACATCATTAGCTTCTGTATAGAAGTAGCTCAGTCATGAAGTGACTTCATGCACAAACTTTGTTTGCTCACACTTGGATAGGGATTAAACCAAGAATATAATTTCTTGTCATCTTTAATTTATAGTATAACCAAGTAGAAAAGCTTCCAACATCTATCTCTAATCCAGAATATTTTATAATAAGGTGTGACACCTGTTGGTTACTCATATATGGAAATATGACTTCTGCATTACTTCAACGCTAAAGTACACCCACTGGTGCACTTTAGCGTTGAGATATGAGAGGCTCTGCTTGGGAGCTGGTTTTGCCTGTCTCTGAGTGGAGCCACTGCTGAGTTTATGGCTCTACTCAGTGGTGGGGTTTGAGCCTGTCATTCGACAGAGCCACTGCTGAGGGTTCCTCTCCGTGGCAGGGTGGGCCTGTCACTGAGTGGAACTGCCGCTGATAAAAGGACCCTTTGGATTGCTTCTGATCTGGGTGATCGCCTGAGTTTTTGGAGACCTCCCTTCACTTATATAATAAAACCGGTCTGGGTAGTGATCCTTCCCATAATGCATAGCATTATACATGTCCATAAGGATATGTGTGCATTGCATTATGAGATACTAAGGCAATTGATGTGAAGTCACTAGCCTCTGTATACAAAGTAGCCCTGTCATGAAGTGACTTCACGCACAAACTTTGTTTGTTGAAAGTTTATTTTTCACTAGGTTAGACTATGATAAATTTAGTTTAATCCTTTATCCCAGTGAGAGCAAACAAAGTTTGCACCTGAAAATATCTTCAGGACTGAATATAGTGTTGTACTATCCTACCTGGGTAAATAGTGCAACTCGTAGCAAAGGTGGAGCAAGCTACCAACACTCCTATCCCAGTATCTCCCATAATGCAAAACACATCTCCTTGTGGATATGTATACTGTTATGCATTAAGGGATTGGCCACTACCCAGATTAGTTTTGACCTTTATTGAGGTCTCTTCAGTGGGAGCCAGGCCCAGAGTTGGAAATACCAGGCAGAAGCAGTAGCAAGGTCATCTTTACCTATAGGAGTTGCCAAAAGGTTTGCCACCTTTTTTTATTAAATTACTCTGATAAAGGATTAAACTAAATTTATCACAAACTTTGTTTATTTACACTTGGATAAAGGATGAAACCAAGAATATAATTTCTTGGCATCTTTAATTTATACTTATACTTTCAGTTCCCCTAGTAGATTATATAGTTTTTATTTATGTGATCTAGTAATTTGAATTCACTAGTTGGATTAGCTGTTCACCAAGTCCACTACTCTTCTTTTCTTGTAGATAAACTTATACATTGGTAATACATAACTGTCAGATTTTAGGGAAAGAAAAACATTTACTAGAATATTAATTAAAACTTTAATTAATGCTTCCTATATTTCGTTAATGTTACATTACCATCTTCAGGTATCACAAAATAATGATATGTGCATGCAGGCACTAACACTAAGCAAATATGTCTGAAGAAAACAACTGAAGTCGGTCCTAGAGTCCTAAAGGTGCCCCCCTAGTGAGCTAAATTGGGTTGTCTTGGCTGTTGGGCTGATGTTCTTAGAATGCAAGCTTCCCATATTTCGGGCAGTCTCGTGCATCCAAATTTGTTGAGGTTTTGGGAGTTTTTTTAGAGCTGATTCTGATTCCAGGAATAATTTCTCATATTTCTACTTGCTGCGATGTAGTAAAGTGGCTTTCTTCCAGCGCATTTTGGCCTTGCTGTCCAAAGCATGGTCAGCAAGTCTTGAGTTGGCTGTATTGGTGGAACAACTGGATATAGTCCTTATGTTCAGATATCCTGATATTCGCTGTCCTGCCTGTTTGGCTGTAGTAGGACAGTTTGCAACTACAAGGGAACTGGTATATTCCAGGTAGGTCTAGAGAAAGTGGCTGGTCTTTTTTTGGAGATGCCAATTTTTTATATTGCTTGCTTAATGTTAGTGCCTGTGTGCACATATCATTATTTTGTGATCCCTGAAGATGGTAATGTAATATTACTGAAATATAGTAAGTATTAATTAAAGTTTTTAATTATTATTCTAGTATATGTTGTCTTTCCCTAAAATCTGACAGTTACTCTTCCTTTGCAAATTACCATAGAAGAGACTAACTCTATTTACTAGTAGCTAAAGAGATACTCTCTTATTGATTACCACATTGTAAAGATACCACCTCTCTCTCTCTCTGCACTCTACATGACATCCCGCCTACTTCTTATGAATAGTAATCAGATATGTTTGGGTGATCCAAGGAGCCCAGGCCAAGCATGTAGAGAAAAAAAAAAGGCCATGTACTGCTATTTCATGTTATCCATTTCAAAAAAAAATGGATAACATGACCAGCAAAAATTTTGTGGTTTGATGTGCACTACATATAATACCACATGGTTTCATACATTTCTACATAAGAATTCATTCACTCCTAGGATCCTGTTTATTTTGCTTGCAGAGTGAATTAGTAACTATCTTCCCTTCCTAGACTTTTTCAAATAATCTCTTTAGTCATGGGGAAAACAGAAGATACATCAGTGCTATCTTATCATCATCATCCTAGCTAACAAGAGTTAAAAGCTCATCATATTTCATCCTATTGGTATCAGTTTTATTAAAAAATTAAAACAGTGAGAAATTACAATCTCTGTGCTCTAGTCCTCAAGAAGATATAGGATTTCTTTTCCTTAGAGAAAAAGCAATATTTATCCACTTAAAAACTGGCATGCTATCCTTTCAGGAAGGATGGCATTTATTCACTTAGGACTCTCAAGATACAATGATTCTGACGAGTTGTGCTTGTGCGATTAACAGAAATCAGTTGAAATGAAATTGAAATCTTTTACATAAGCTAATTGTTAATGGAAAGACTTTTCAAATAGCTGTGAAACCCGCTATGCTAATGCACCCACAAACACTGATGATTAAGGATAACAATATTATTGTCTACTGTCTCTCTTTATAAAACTTGGACACAAGAAGATTTGGACTCTGGTGTTCAGATTCGGTTGCCTTGGTTTTATGGTGAAGTTTCATAGTGACAGATTTGTGAGGATAAATTGAAGTAGTGTGCATTGCAAAATTAGTTGATAGAGAGAAAAGAGGTATATAAGGTTATAGAAGTTACTGATGTAATTTTATAGTATGGATGCATAAGACAAAAGGGGGAAATTGCAAGGGAGTGGTCATCCTCTTGGTAATTGAGTAAGAATTGGTTAGCAGAAATGTGAGGACCATATTTTTTATTTGGAGTGGTGAATGAGTAGTGAGTGCATTGTGTGAATAATGATTTGGATGAATTTCTCATGACAAGTCTTAGATCTCCACAGAGGTGCTTGGATGATAATAATAATTAGACTTTCATTGTTTTCAGCACGATCCCATCAATAGTTTAACTTCAACTGGAATTTTACCCATTTTCCCTTCTTCAGTGGTTAAATTCTAAATGAATAAGCCCAGGGCTCTTAAAGTAAGGATCATAAATGTGGAGCTATTTCTAGATTAGCACAACATTTTTTTAAAATTTTATTTATTCTGGTGGGATAAATAAATTCCGCTACACTACACTGCAATAATTTTTGCGTGTCAATTGCTACAAGATAACGCACTACAGGAAGCGGCAAACCTCCCCGTTCCTTTCATCACACATTCGGAATCAGGCGACTGTTGATATTGACTTGACATACACATTCAAAACTGTAAACGCTTGTTGAATAATAACACAATAATGTAGACGTGCATAAAAAAAAGGTCTGGGTCCCAGAGGGTCCTGGCAATTTAACTACTGCCCTTCTTGTTATACTGATTCTTAACTTAAAAATAAACTTGTATAACAATCTTATTTTTAAGTTAAGTATAAGTAGAATGATATTTTATGTTATTTCAGATCATGATCTTTTTGATATTGACTCAGGGATTTATACTCCTTTGTCTCTTTTTGAATGAGTTATGAGTGCATTGTTAGATTAGCTTTGAGCCTCTTGTGACAAGTGTTAGGTCTTTATGAAGGTGCCTGAATAATAATAATAAGAACAACAACAATGATATTTATTAGACTTTACCATCATTTTCAGTACAGTTTCATAATGATACTTCATTTGGAATGTTATCTATTTCCCTCCTCTGAGTATTTGGTGACCTGTATTCTCAAAATAATAAAAATAAGCTTGTTAAGTATAATATGATATTTTATGTTATTTCAGGTCATGAACTTTTTGACATCGACTCAGGGATGTATGCCCCTTTACATTCATCTCCTTCACAGCACTTCACCATCATTTTCAACACATTTGTCATGATGACACTTTTCAACGAGGTAAATGCCAGAAAGATCCATGGGGAAAGGAATATTTTTGAGGGGTTGCTCACAAATCCCGTCTTCTACAGCATCTTACTGATCACTGCTGGGGCTCAAGTAAATTGTTCTCTTTCACTTATATTTAGTTCTTATTTTAAAAAAAAAATCTTGCATTCTGATTTTTATATATATATATATATATATATATAATATACACACACACATGTATATATATTATATATATATATATATGTGTGCGTGTGGTTTCCAAAGGAACCCCTTAAGGGGAAGGGGATACGTATTTCTGATAAGAAATTAGTTTTTAAAGAAAAGATGACTTTTTTTTCTTGTCATTGTATTGAATATTCTCATTATAATGAATTTTTTTTTACTAGTTAAGAGCATATTTTGTAGATGATCAGAAATAAAACTTTGTTTGATCCAGACCTCCATTTTATGTAAAAATATATATCACTGATGTATGTGTGTGTGTTATATTGAAAGTGTTAAAATGAGTTATTATGTGTATATAAATAGTAACTGTGCATAATCCTCAAGGAAATCTGGTGTTTTTTGGTTAAATGTATTGAACCTGATAAAATATGAGTGGAGTTTTATCAGTAAACCTTTTTCAAATACTATAAATATTACAGACAAGAAAAAAAAAATTTTCCATCTTTTTTTGTTTGTTTGTTAATATTTCCTGCAACCTTGTTTATTTTCCTCTTTTATATTGAGCCTAGCTTACTAAATGCTTCTTGTCCAGAGAGACAATAAACCTAATGTTATATATATATATATATATATATGTATTCATTAGCCATAAATCTGTCCAATCCTTACACTGGGCTCATATTAGGAATCACATGCAAAATTAAGGGTTAAGTCAATGTGACATTTTTCTGATATATCCATGCAAGATACATGCGCAGAGGAAAACAATGATAGCTAAAATTTAAATTTTATGTAATCAATAAAGAAAATAAAAAATAATACATTGCTGCACTCCATTGAGATTTTGAATACTGACTGGTAAATATTCCTAATTAGTTATCTAACACTGTTATCACACCATAACAGTTTACATATATACTGGATGTCCTTGGGATGAATATTGGTGATGCTCTTCTTCAGACAAGGACCTTTGCTTTGCATTCCAACAGGCTCAGATATTAATAACATCCACTCAGTTTCATTTTGACAAACCTGTTTCTATCACCAGGGGTAGCACATACTTTCCACTTGTTGCTTATCAGTAAGTGAACATTTATATGTTGTTCGTTGGTAGGTAGGGAGCCTTGATGCTAAATACAAATTGGTTTCACTCGCTCACTCACTTGTCTTAAGGGTAGTGTTGCAGCCACTGTTGAAGAAATAACTGAACCAGGCATCAGTTTGAAACAGTGAACATGTTATCAGTCTTTACTATACACCTTACAGTTGAGTAGCCAAAAGGAGAATTTTTACCCTTCTTATTTGCATGGTCTTCAAGGGATTGCAGGTTCTGTTTAGAAGACATGCTTATAAGGGAAAAAAAAGTACTCAAAGTAGTTCCATTTCAGCATCCAGTTGAAGAATATTAAGTATAGTCTTTATCATTATCATTTGTTATTTATTAATGATAGTTTTTCACAAGCCTAAATACTTCCATGGACACATATCAAAATGAGATCTGCTTGTTGTTCCTAAATGAAACTTGTTCTCTATTCGTTGATCATAAAGTAACAGCTATGGAATATTCTATACATAAGAATGAGATCCTATTACAACCAGAAATATAACATGTACAAAAACTTTTAGCATCTATCAGAACATGGTACTGTCAGTTTTTATATACCAACCTGCAGAAATGTTTCCTAGTGAAGAATTTATGGAGACACGACACACGTTAGAATAATTACTTTATTTATAATTAAGAAAGTAATATTCAGCATTTGACCTCTGTATTGAGGTCATCATCATCATGAAAACATGCATATGCACAGGACACAAGCTACATGACACTACACTATACAAAAGTAAGATGAATCTAAATGCTTGTTAATCATTTACCTTAGCCTGACCTCTGGTTAGAAAAAAAACATTAAAAATTAATGCACAAAATAACATAACCTTTTCATTCTAATATACAGATGATAAAAAAAAATGTAGTGGAACTACACTAAACACTTTTTAAAGGCCTCTCATGTTAGGGTTTTCTTCTGTTTGGGGTTGTTCTGGATGTTATATGGGTTGAAGATGAATCCTCCAAATTCTTGAATAACGAATCTGTCATTCTTGTTCAGATTTGGATGATGTTTCAGCATTTCACGGCTTCTTTGAACTTTCTTTCAAACCAGGTTTTGGTGCAGTGTACAAACTTGATGCCTTTCCAGTCAATTCTGTGATATGTTTAGATTGCATGGTCTGACAGGCCTGTTTTACCATAGTGGAGGAATTTAATGTGTTCATCTTTTCTTATTGGAATGGTGCATCCTGTTTCCCCTATGTGAGGTAGGTTACAGGTGCATTGAATTTTGTAAACCATTTTTTGAATTTTGGGCAAGGTAAGGAAGAGGATCTTTGGAAGAGCTGAATAAATTTCTTAATTTTCAGGATGTTTGAAGGTTGCCTTAATATTGTATTTATATAGTGTTGTATCTAATTTTTCTAATGTATGGTATGGCTGTGGAGGATCTTGTTAAATTTTTTATTGTAGCCATTTTTTACAAATGTTTGGCTAATAATTTCAAATTCTTTGTTCAGAGACTGTTCATTGGAGCAAATTGTTTGTGCTCTGTGTTTGAGGGCACTGATGACCCCTAGTTTTGGATGGTGACACTGATCACATGTGTTGGATGGTGGTATGAATTTTTATGTATGTATTGGCCTGTGTGTATATTATGCCACATTATTCCTACTCTTCCAAAATTTATGGCCTCTCAAAAATACACAAAACAAACACACCACTGTGACAGATAGTTGAAGGTCTCGACAGCTCTAATTATTACTTATTCAAGAAACTAGCAGCCACACTCAAGGAGTTGGTAGGTCATTCCCCTCCTACATAAATAATACACAACACTTCATAAACAAAATTAGAAACATCACACCCAACGACAAAGAGTTATTAGCTATCTTTGACATAATTGCCCTTTTCACTAATGTCCCAATCAATGATACTATTCTTCTCTTACAGAACATATTTTCGCCCGATATCACATTCCTCTTTGCCCATGTGCTTCGCTCCAGGTATTTCATGTGGCAAAATAATCTTAACCACAAAAAAAAAGGTCATGGACTCCTCCCCCCCCCCATATAGCTGACTTTTACCTGGAAGACTTTGAGCAATGAGCTCTAGATGCAGCCAGCCTAAAGCTCAAAGATTAATTATTCTAAGAATTTGGGGGGGGGGGGGGGGGAACCTATCTTCAACCCATATAGCATTCAGAACAACCCCAAACAGAAGAAAACCTTAATATAAGAGGACTTTAGAAATTGTTTAATGTAGTTCTGCTATAATTTTTTTTTTTATCATCTGTATATTAGTATGAAAAAGTTGAAAAATTGAACTTTCTGTTATTAATTTTCTGAATGGGCATATATTCTGTTTGACAGCTATCAGTATAAGCATACCTTGGTCATACGACACATTAGGGTCATATAGTGAATTTCGTTGTATAGCAAATCATTGCTTCCCCCCTCAGTTATAGATGTTGTAATGGTTTTAGTAATGTTTTTTAAGCAGTCATATTGTTGAAATGATGTAAGTAAAGCATTTATTTACATCACATGCATAAAAAAAAATTTAATGTAATTTTCACAAACCAAAAAGGTATTCTGAATAACTTAGATATAATTAAAAGAAACACACGTATTAACCACAGTGAAAATTATTTAATTGTAAATATTTCATCCTAAGTATCTTAGGACATCATCAGTACAGTAGTTTAAAACAATAATAGGAATAACATACAGTTAGGGCATGATTACAGTAGAATCTCATTAAACGTGCGTAACGTGTTACAGAAGTAAAAAAATAACTATGTTATTCCTATTATTGTTTAAACTACTGTACTGATGATGAACTAAGATACTTAGGATGAAATATTTACAATTAAATAATTTTCACTGTGGTTAATACGTGTGTTTCTTTTAATTATGATCGCACCACAGGTTTCATTATTTAAAAAAGTTTTATTCCTTCACGGAGAAATGACAGCGCAGAAGACAAACTTACTAGGAAAACTCCAATTAAAACAGGGTAAGCTACGAGCTAGAATCTCTTTTTTAAAAAAGTGCAGACACGATAATCTCATTCCAACCTTTGCAAAACTGAAGGAAGCCATCAAATCTCCAGGTGCCCATAAAATGGATCAAAAAGCAAATCATTCCTTACTACTCAATCAGTTACGAGTTTCTAAGCATGAATTAGCAACAAACAATATAAATATTACAGAACTAGAAACAGACTTGTCAAATACGTTAAATCAAGAATTGCTACAATTAATTATAACTGTCTCAAAGAATTCAGGGAAAAAAGCTTTTGATAAAAGCAATAGTGCTCTACATAATAAATACCTTAATCTATTAAATCGATCCAAAAAGATCACCAACAAATTACCAACGGAAAAATGGGTAGTCAATTTATCTAACCGTCCACTAACAAAAGATGAATTAAATGTTCTAGCAAGAGGCCATAAATTTACGATTTCACCAAAATGTTTCCCATATTTAGACCTCATACATAATATAGAAAGAAACATCAACCATCTCTCCAATATTGAAGCCAACAGACTTTGATTTGAAGTAGCTAAAGTGATCTACAATGCCAAAACTTCAGAATTAAATATCCCACCATCAGAATTGAAAGCTATTATTTCCTTAAAACGTAATAAAAGCATAATCATTACCAGAGCTGATAAAGGAAATACCACTGTAGTTCTTGATACAAACTCATATGACCGAAAAATTAATTTACTTCTTTGAGATCGTAATACTTACGCCAAATTGGATTATGATCCTACAAAATGTCAACTCAGAAAATTAAATAAGCTACTTAATGAAACTTCCTCCTTAGATGAAGAAACAATCAAAAAACTTAAGACATACCATGCAAGACCTCCTAGAATTTATGGCTTGCCTAAGCTACACAAAACTAATGTTCCACTTAGACCCGTCGTAGACTGTATCAGCAGTCCAACTTACAAGTTATCAAGATTCTTATCTAACCTTCTCACATAGGCCACTCAGTCTCTTCAATCAAAAATTCTACTGAGTTTCACACAAAAATTAAAGACATTCAACTATCAAAAACTGACTTGTTAATCAGCTTTGACATTGTCTCCCTCTTCACAAACATTCCCCATAAAGAAACAATAGAATTACTAACTCAAAAATTCCTTCTGATATAGTTGAATTGTTCAAGTTTGTTATTGCATCAAGTTACTTCACCTGGAAAGGTCAAATTTACAAGCAAGAAGAAGGAACAGCAATGGGATCTTCTTTATCACCAAACCTAGCAAACGTGTTTCTAGAACACCTTGAGGAAAAAATATTCACTGAACCCAAACCAAAAATTTGGTTAAGATATGTCGACGACATATTTGCAGTCTGGGATCATCCCGAACATGAATTACAACTGTTTTTAGATAAAATTAACCTTCTTCATCATCGCATCAACTTTACATTAGAAAAAGAATCTCCACAAGATATCTCCTTTTTGGATTTACACATCCAAAGAAAAGAAGACAGTTCCATCACCACGTCTGTCTTTCACAAGCCTACATTTTCGTGTCTCTACATTCACAATTCTTCCGCTCATCATCCATCTCAGAAATCTGGAATTATTAAGTCACTAGTTTCCAGAGCACACAAATTCTGCTCCTCTGAAGAATCTTTAAACCAGGAATTAGAAGTAATCAAAAATACAGCAATCCTAAATGGATATAATCCTAAAACAACTCAAAAAAATCATCAGTCACTTCTCCACACATCAAACTAGACAGGAAGAAGTCCATAGGATTCCAATACCTTACGTCAAAGGCATCTCCGAACGTCATTCTAAAATTATGAAGAAATACAGTTTTGCCACTACTTACAAACCTATCAACCAAATTTACAACTTGTTACCTTCTCCTAAGGACAAACTCTCACCTTTGATGTTGCCTAGCGTTTATGAGATTCCATGCTCATGCAAATTGTCTTACTTTGGACAGACAGGTAGGTCTGTTCAGAAATGCATTGAACATCAAGACCACATTCGTCTTTTTAAACAACAGAAATCTGGCCTCTCTCAACACAGAATTGAAAATCCAAACCATAGGATCCATTGGGAAAAGTCTAAACTTTTACATAGCTCTTTATATAAACATGAAAGTTCTGAACCCCTACTACACAGACAAAACTTAAACTGCAATGACGTTCTTACTATTCCTAAAGTATAGGAATTGTCATACAAAATTGTGTTAAATTTTTTTTTTTTTTTTTTTTACTTCTTTAACACGTTACGCACATTTAATGAGATTCTATTGTAATCGTGCACCCTAACTGTATGTTATTCCTATTATTGTTTTAAACTACTGTACTGATAATGTCCTAAGATACTTAGGATGAAATATTTACAATTAAATAATTTTCACTGTGGTTAATGCATGTTTCTTTTAATTATGATCGTGCCACAGGTTTTGTTATTAAGAAAAAGAAAAAAAACTTAGAATATGTCATTCTGCTTGCTCATCAGTCTACACAATTAAAGTTTTTTTCATTTTGACAATAAGATTATGATATTTATATATATATATATATATATATATATATATATAAGGTATGGGGTGGGGGAACTGAGAAGTGCTGATAAATGCAATTGGAGAGGGCGCTAGTGGACCAAGCGCTACAGACACTATTTGAAGAGCTCCTGATTCAGATAAGTTTTGCTAGGAATAATTAAGTATATAAGCGTAATTGTTTAAGTAAGAGTGGCTGTAAACATTGTACGCTACCGATATTATTAGTGTGGGGGTTTTTTCTTGCCTAAACTAAATTACGAAATCATTATTATTAGACCTAGTAACCTGCAGAGGGAAAAAAAAATATGGCGGCGGCATTGTCATTCCATGATTTTAATTTAGATTTCAGTCATTTCGTTAAGTGTGAGGTCTGTTATATGTATTCCTTCGATTGCATAAATGATTTGTGGACGTTTACTGCGATTGGAAGAAGGGTGTGTGTGTGTGTGTGTGAAGTGTGACCTGAATGAGGAACTGATGAATGCGAATATGAAATTGATGACAGAAAGTGCTAGTACTGATTGTGTCGCGAGTGCACGTTTGCAAGAGAAGGATGGTGAGAAAGAGAGGCAAAAAAATGTTTAAAAATCAGGAAAAAAGAAAAACAGCGATTGGACAACCGTAACGGATGTTAAAAGGGACGAAAGTGAGGCGGAAAGAAACGAAATTGAGAGAACGAATGAAAGTAGAAATGCCGTGATGCAGAAATCGCAAGTAAAAAAAATCGAAAGAATAAATGATAGCGAAAAAAGAATGAATGCTGGCGAAAGTTGGACGCATGTTGGAATGAATGTACTGAACCAAAGAAAGATGAATGACAGTAAAAGTGAGAAGATTGATAGCGAAAGTTGGATGCATGTTAGTCCGAAAGTACGGAAACAAAGAAAGATAAATGAGAGTGAAAGTGAGAAGAATGATAGTGAAAGTTGGATGTATGTTGGACCGAAAGTACAGAAACAAAGAAGGATGAATGAGAGGGAAAGTGAGAAGAGGGAGTCGAGAGTTAGAAAGATTTAATGATAGAGAGAATGTGTCGCGAGGTTCGGAAGGTGAATTGGATTGGATGAAGCAAGAAATGAAATGGATGCGGAATGAAATTAAGAGGATTCAGGTTAAAACTATTAAAATAAATCATGATGGCATGAAAGAGTTGACGAAAGATGAGCGGGTGGCGTTGTATGGCGACTCCATTATTAAAGGTGTGCTAGAGGATAAAATGCACAAGGTATGTTTTCCAGGTGGTAAAATGAGTAGAGTGATTGAGGCATTGAATATGAGGCGGGAGCGAGCAAAAGAGTTAATTGTATTAATTGGTACAAATGATTTGAGAGAGAACAAAGAGCATGTGAAAATGAATGTCAGGAGACTGCTTGGAAAGATAAAAAAGAATAGTGTTACAGGAAGGGTAGTCAGTGTGTTGCCTAGGTATGATTGTAG